>NW_010181156.1:0-6647 GCF_000695765.1 Mesitornis unicolor
CAGAGGGCTTTTCCAACCAAGTGATTTTGTGATTCTGTGTGACTCTGTCTCAGTTCTACCCGGTATCAATTGAAGCCACCTGGTGCAAGGAATCCTGGAGCTTCAGCAAGGTTGAAGGAAAAATGTCAGCCAAGGAGAAAGATCTGTATTTCAGTGCAAAAACCAGGAAAATTTATGGAAGAGCAACAGCTTGTGGTGGAAAAGGGCAACGCTGGTAGAGTAAGATCATCAGGGCAACGTCTCTCTGTGGGAGTATAAAACCCAGGCGAGGGTGTAATGCTGCTCCCCCAAAACATCCCCATTTTGTTCCTCCTTGGTGGATTTTTTTTCCCCTGCTTTTTTAAAAATTTTAACCATTTAAACCCAAGAGATTCCAGTTTTGAGTTGTGCGAGGAACGACCTCTGTTGGTGCCGCTGCCTCCGCGCGGTTTCATTCCAGGGTCCCAGTTCGCAGTCGCTGCTCCCAGGAAAGGCGATGGAGGAGATGGAGCGGAGTGGAAGCGTTGCCAGGGAGTTTGAGGTGGGAATAAAAGCCCCAAGGGGTCATTCTGGCCCAAAACGGCACAGGCTGAGGCCAAGAAGTGATTTTTTTAAACAAGAATTAGGAAAAATCCTGGGGCATAGAGCCCAATGAAGAGAATCCCAGGGATTTGAGACACAAGGGCTGGACAAACGCCTGAGCTGCTTCCTGAACAAAAGCTTTACCCTCTAAATCTGGAAATTCTCAGAGGAGTGAGGTATTAGAGCTGAAATGAACAGATTTCTTGATTTTAGAAAGAAATTTTCTGATTTTCAAGAGAAAATCAGGAGGATTTAAGACCTGTGCTAACAGCAAGTGGCCATTCCAGCATCTTGACTGGAGATTTGCAGAACTGCACGATTATTTCCATGCTACAGGGAAATCCGAATGTGATCCCCAAGTATTTTTAGCCTGGAAACTCACTCCAGAATGCTGCTTTGGGTGATGCATTCTTGAAAGAAGCCCTCAATTTAATACCGTTCGAAGTCTTGTTTGTGTGTTTCGCATCCAAAACAATTCAGTTAAACAAACGTGAAGCTGCTGGCAGCTCGGATCAGAGCAAGGAGTTAAATGGGTGGCGCCGTGCTGCGTTATCAGGACATTTCTATATGCAATGCCCCAAAAACAAGTCCTACCACCCGTCCTTAATGGCCGATAACCCCTGATACCCCAGCACCCCAAAAATCCTCGCTGTGAGATGCTCCCCGTGGCCCTGGACACCTTGGAAGGAAGCAGAGCCACGAGGCCGGGCGCATCCGCAGGAAATCCTGGCAGGAGCTGGGGCTGCCGGCCCCAAAACCCCAATATTCACCTCAAAACCTCCTGCGATTCGTTTCCCTGGACTCTTCCTGCAATCTCCTGGGATCCTTTTTAGGTGCTATGAAAATATCACTTTAGGGGAGAGAAGGCAGCGCAGGGGCCACCAGGGAGGCGGTAGATTGGTGGATGTGGTTATAATTATGATAATTATTAACTAACATGATAAAGTACCCGAGAGTCTTAGCAGAAACAGAGATCTTGGCTCAACGAGCAGAAAATACCGGTTAAATCTGCTCCCACCACCGAGCCAGGGCCACTGCCGAGGGCATCGCTGCAGCGGACGTAAAGTTCTGGGGGAAAAAAAACCCCAAAACCAACCAAAAAAGCCAAGCTGAGCTGCATAAATTTGAATGATTGTGCTCAATCGCACGTTCTCCAGCAAATCAGCACAGGATGTGGTTCAGAGAGGTGCAGACCATGGGGTGAAGCACCGGTTCAGCTCGCCCGTCCTTGGGGGAAGTGGCAACAGCCGAAAAACCATCGTGACGGGCGCAAATGGAGCGATGAGCACACGTAGATTATTATTATAATTACTACTACTGTTATTATTACTATTATTATTATTATTATTGCTGTTACTATTATTATTATGCCCGTTCCTCACAGCCAGCACACACAATTGCTTGCTTGACTTTAGGATTCCCAGCCTTCATTTTGGGATGCCCAGATTGAATTTGGGAATTCCCAGCCTTGATTTTGGGATGTCCAGGTCAAATTTGGGGATTCCCAGCCTTGATTTTGGGCTGTCCAGGTCAAATTTGGGGATTCCCAGCCTTCATTTTGGGATGTCCAGGCCAAATTTTGGGTTTCCCAGCCTTGATTTTGGGCTGTCCAGGTCAAATTTTGGCATTCCCAGCCTTGATTTTGGGATGCCCAGGTCAAATTTTGGGATTCCCAGCCTTGATTTTGGGCTGCCCAGGTCAAATTCTGGGCTTCCCAGCCTTGATTTTGGCATTTCTGGGTTAAATTTTGGGATTCCCAGCCTTGATTTTGGGCTGTTCATGTCAAATTCTGGGCTTCCCAGCCTTGATTTTGGCATTTCCGGGTTAAATTTTAGGATTCCCAGCCTTGATTTTGGGATGTCCAGGTTAAATTTTGGGCTGTTCAGGTTTCTTGAGATGGTTCGTTCAAGGAAAGCATTTACAGGGAAAGATCTGGACTGAATTTGAGGATTTTGGCTCAGAACACCAACTTTAAGCAATATTTGGTGTATAAGGACCAACCATAACGCCCCAAATGCTCCCGAGAAGCTGGATGAGCCCCAAGCTCCTCGATTTGGCACCGGGGCTCAGCACCTCTTGAGAGGGACTCGCTCCTTGGCCAGGCCTTGGAAAGGGAGCAGAGTCCACGGGGAGGGCCGTCATCAATATTGATCCCTCACCAGAAGGGTGAAAGCACGGTGTGGGGGTGACCCAGCTGCGCTGTGTGCCCATTAACGGGCCTAAAAAGTGGTTGTCAGAGGGGAAATAAATTCACTTCTGCGAGGGGAAGCTGGGTTCTGCTTACAAGGAGGAGCAACTCCAACCCGAACTTGAGGAAGAGGGAGGTGACCTCAGACAGGCCCTGCTTCGATGAGGCGAGGAGATAACGAAATACAAGTTATTCTTTCCTCCGATTGTCCCTCTTGAATAATCAGGGTGGAAAAAGGCAACGGGTAGAAGAGAACTGGAAGTTCTGGAGATGTTTTGATGGATGCCAAGGAGCAAAAGGGGACGGGAAGAGCCTCCTCCCAAAAAACCAGGTGGGAAGCGGCGGATTTAAACACAGAACCTGCGCCCCTCGAGGGTCCCCTCTTCTCAAAATTCGTTTCTCGGCGCTGTGTTGGAGAAATACGGACAGTGGAAAGGGGGAAATAAGGAAATAAAGCAGAAAGGGAGAAGTACAAGGAAGGTGTAGCTCGCTGTATTACAAATACAGGTGGGGTTTGTCTGATTTTAAGAAAAACCAGTTGGCTTGCAGAGATCTCATCTCTTTTAGGTCCAAATATTTAAGGTTACAGGCAGCCCTACCCCATTAAAGGATCTCAATTTTCTTAAGTAAACCTTAAATCGAAGGCATTTCCCTGTACTGCTTCCTGGAAACGCCCCGATTAAACCATCGATCCTCAGACGCAGCAAAACACAAAGCGTGGGTCAATTCCTTAACGCTTCAAACAAAGCCAAGCCCGGTTTTTTTTTACCATAAATCCGGATCCACAGCGAGGAAAACAGCAGGAAACCTGGAAACCGCCACAAAACTCTGCTGTAAGAGAAGGAAAAGCCAGCAGAGGTGACAGAATAGAGACTTTCTTCTTGGCACCGCCGCAATTTGAACAGATGACAGCGGCGACGCAAGCGCCTGTCCGCCTGCAAAGCAAAACGTGTGAAGGTGACGCCTCCGAGTTGGCTTTTGACCCCCCCCCACCCCCTCATTTTGCAGCCTTCAAACTCATCTCCCCCGGCACCCAAACAAGCGCCATCGGCGTCCTCCGAGGCAGCCGCTTCGTTCCGCTAACGACGCTCAGGGGTCATTACACCGCTCTGAGATGGGACGTGTGCCTGGGGATCAGGGGTCCAGTAAAACTCCCCCAGAACTGGTAGGTTAAATTAAACCCATGGAAAAAGCAGGAACAAGCGGTGGCCGAGTCCCTCAATACCCAACTCCTCGCGGGGTCGACCTCTGGACTGAGCTGTACCAGCACAAGAGGAACAAGATAAATTTGTTATGGTGCAATGAGGTACTTAGTGCCTCAGGGTATTGGCTTTTCTGGGGAAATAACCTTCCAGGAGCAGTCTGAGGTGTCCAGCTGCAGGAGTTGGCTCAAGGCGAGCGGGCAATGCCAGGAGAAGCAATTCAGGACTCAAGATTGGTGTTTTTGGGGGGAAATCTCCCCAAAATCTCCCAGGCGAAAGGTTCCCTCTCACGGAGCGGATCTGATCCCATCAGCTCGCAGAGGACTTTGCCGGCACAGCCAAAATACCCGGCAATACCCACTGGAGATCCTGGCCAGACAGAGGGGGTTGAGGTCAGGAGCGGTTTTTCTTCACGTTAACGCCCAAATCTCCCCTTCCGCCCATCGCTGGGGGAAAAGCTTACACGTACAAACAGTTTACACCATGCTGGAGGTTTGTGAGGCGGGACGTGGCGTCACGCTGGCGCTTCATGGCGAACCACGTCCTCGTCCATCAATGCATCCACCGGGAAAGCTCGCAGCAGGAGCAGGAATAACCTCTGCGCTGTCACGGGAACTGAATTTCCTTATTTCTCCTTTATTTCAAGAAGGAAAAAAATCCATCCTCCAGGTGGTGATCAAACGATGACGGCTTCAACCCAAGCGTTTCCTGCCAACGCACGCAGGGAAGCCGAGCAGAACCCAAGTAATGAACCAAAAACCACAGAGACAGAGGATTTGTAGACAGGTTCTGAGCCTCCGACCTCTCACGGGCTTTACCAGGGCACCAGAAATTAAGGCAGAGTCGCAGATAATCTCAGCATCGTCCTTTTATCTCCACCCACCAAAACATTCACCTCGAGAACGAAAGCATTTTACAAAACAACACAACGTCGACACCACTTAAAACGTTTCACTCCGCGTCGAAAGGAAGAAGAAAACATCAGGGAGAAGATTACAGTCGCAGGGAAGTTACGCAGAACCTCAACGGCGTTAACACTGCGAGAAATTCAACCTCCCCCTCACCCCGGAACCGAATTTCTGATGTTTCCAGACAAACAGGCTAAGGGGAACAAACCACGTTTTTGTTAAATAAAGTTTCCGTTGAAGGGGAAGAGACGGCGTTTGCCAGGTGGTGAAGTAGCACTGGTTTGCACGCATGCTCAAAAGGAAATTCTCCTAGTACAAAGCCATCGAAAAAACAGAGACCGCACAAAACCTAGCTACTGAAATGAAGATCTGGTAAAAAACAAAACAAACAAAACAAACAACAAAATCCTCTATTTTCCAAAAAAAAAAAATAAATCACTTTACAGGTAAAGGCTTCTCACAGCCTGAGTGAGTTTAGTAGAATGAGAACTCAAGATATGTGCTATGAGATTCACAGGTACAGTTACGGTTGTTTTTAAAAAAAAACAACCCAAAAGACGTCAGTTCCTTTCCACAGCAGCTTCCCCCCAACTCCAGGGTTTACTCCGCATCCTCGTCCTCCTGCGCTGCAGCAGCTTCCTCGCTTTCTTCCTCCTCCTCTTCTACCTCCGCGCCTTCCACCGGCTGCGGCTCCTCCTCCTCCGGGAGCGATTCCTCCGCCGGCGGGGAATTCTGCTCCTCCGCATTCTCTGCATCCGGCTCCGCCTCTCCTTGTGCTTCTGGTTGTGCCTCAGTTTCTGTCTCTGTCCCTCTTTCTTCTCGCTGCCCCTCGTTTTCTGCTCCTTCTGGGTTCTCTTCGGGATCCTTGTTTTCCTCATCTGGATTTTCCTCCTCTGGGTTTTCCTCCTCTGGGTTTTCCTCCTCTGGGTTTTCCTCCTCTGGGTTTTCTTCCGCGTTTTCCTCCTCGGGGTTTTCTTCCTCCGCGTTTTCCTCCTCATCCTTGTTTTCATCTGCTCCTTCCGCTGTTCCTTCCTCTACGTTTCCGCCGGCTCCTCCTTCTCCTTCCTCGTGCTCCTCTTTTTCTTCTGGGTCATCCGTGAAGGGATTCTCACCCTGAAAACAGAAAGACAAAACATTCATCTGCTGCGAATTTATCTCCCGGCTGCTTCGAGGAATTCACGCCAGCAACGCGCCAGCGAACCCTCCCCAGACGTTCAGCCCAACGGCTGCACCGAAAGCAGCCGAGCGAGCAGCTCCTGAAAGCAAACACCGCCTGGAGAACTCGGATAACCGCTAATATTAGCGGTGATGGCGCAACCGTCAGGTCTGCGGCCAAAATTTAAGCTGGGGGCCTCGCTCGTGCTGTTCGCTCGGGGTTCGGTACCAGACATGGGGCAGGGGATTATAGAAACGCAATAATCAGCAACCAGAAATCCGAGATCTTGTCAAAAACCACCCCAAATCGCCTCGAAGTTCAGCCAAGCAGCACCCTCAGGAATCAAACACAAAATTCCTACAGCACGAAAGCGTTGACCCCACCCCCAATCCCTACCTTCAGGTACCGCTCCAGCTTCTTACTGATCAGTTTGTTGTTGAGGATGCTCCTCGCAACCACAAGCGAGGATTTCTTGGATTGCTCCATCATGGCCTGCAAGGATAAAAAAGAAAATAAAATTGCACTTAGATTTTGTTCTGAATTAACTGACGACGTCAGGAATTCGTCACGGCTCTGCTGCGGGCGATGACGCATGCTTGGGTATTTCACAGAATCCCAGAACGTCAGGGATT
>NW_010181157.1:0-5638 GCF_000695765.1 Mesitornis unicolor
TGGAGGGGGCTTGGGAAGCGGCTGCAGGTGGGTGCAGAGGCTGACGTGAGGAGTACAAGGCTCTGCTATAACTCAGTATTATTGTATTTTTATTCCTTTTGAGGGCAGTGGCCACGCAAAAGTCATGGTGTGGGAGGTGCTGGGATATTTCAGGAAGGGGGATCCTGTTCTGAGCTGCAAATTGGGCTGGGATCGGGGTGGATCCCCCTGCCGTGAGCCCCAGACCTGCCCTGGGGGGCTCTGCCTCCCTGAGGCGTTTCCAGCTGTGGGGAGCGGGCTGTATCCAGTGCACTGGGAGCATCCAGCACACTGGGAATGGTGGTGGCAGAGCCATGGAAAAGCTGATCCGGCGCTGGGCGTGGGTTTTTGTGTTCGGGTAAACGTGCGCCGAATGAAAGAACTCGTCAAACAAGTCCGGTGTTTGCCTTGCAAGCGCATAGGTCACAAAACGGTGGTTTTCTACGCCAGATCCTAGATATAGGACTGGGAATGCATCTGTGAGCTCAAGTTCAGGGAAAGAAAACCCCTATGTTTATGTCCTGTAAAGCTGTTGGGAGCTTTGCGCGCTGGGAGCTGTGCGCAGTCAGGACAACTTGGTGCAGAGCAAGCGGAGATCTGAATCGGCCAGCACACACCATGGTTTCAGCTGTTTTCTGGTAAATGAAGTTTATTCTGGATTCAGCATTTAGGGACATCGATGTTGGACTTTTAAGTGCCTGTTCAGCTGATAAAGCCTGCCAGGAAAAGGTCATCCATGGAAAAAATTTGAATATTGGGAGGGGTGCCTCATACACCTGCACTGGTCTGGCCACAGTGTTTTGAGCCTGTTGGTCCCGGTTTCAGCTGAACAGAACTCACTCTCTATTCAGTGAGTTTACTTTGCAGTTAAGTCTCTTCTAAGAGAGATGCTCTTCAGTAGAGTATTTGTTGTTTTAGTGGCCAGCCCAGCTCTAAACCTTGCTATTGCTCTAAGCCAGGTTTACTGCACTGCCTAGCTCAGGTCTTTATTCCAGGATGAAGCAAATAACGCCAGTACAGGGATTAACCAGGGCACCTTAACACTTCCCAGCTGCCTCTTTGCATATGTAGTTTAATTCTTCAAAACATGGAATTCAGCGTTGCTCCTGCCCTGAAGCTGTTTTTCCCACTTGGAGCTGTGGGCCAGGAATTGTGTTAAGCTGCTGAGCACTGGCAAATCTGATTGAGCAATTCCTTTATCTGTCCTAGAAAGGGAGAGGTAGGAAAGTTTAATTCCTCTAACGCCCTGGCCAGAGCAGTTAACCAACATTTGTGGATTGTGCAGTGGGGTCTCTTTGTATTCCCCGTGACGTTTAAGCTGGATGAAGAGATCAGAACTTACCATCAATAGCCATTTCTGTCATGACGTGATATTGCAGGAGCATTTGCCCTGAATCCAGCACACTCATCCTTTCCTCGTGGTTTGGGTTCTTTCTGCCAGCTCAGTTGCACTCTGATTTTTTCTGCCTCCCACTCGTTTTTCCTTGTTCATAAATCTTTCTTTTGTCCCCTAATTGACTTGTTAATCCAGCTTCTGTACAAACCAACTGAATGGTAAAACTGCATCTGTGAAACTCAAAGCCACTGTTTAGTGTCTGGCTAAAGCACATAAAGTTGGCTTTATATTCCTGTAAAAGTTTAAAGAGCAAAGAGGACTTTTCTGAGGTCTGGGTCATAATTTGAGCATTGAAATCTATAATCATATGAAAGAAAATGAACCCAGCACTAATAATTTTCCATGTGCTGCCTGATCGCACAGGGTTTAATAATGTACAGATGACCTGGAGCACACTCGGGAGCGCCTGTGTGTAACAGCGATGGCAAATGCCACACAGCGAGTGACACGGTTGTATTTCAGACCTGTGAGAGGCATGTGGAGCATGAGCAAAGGCGGCCCTGCTCTTGCACAACTGGTGGGGCGCAGCCGTGACGCACCCCGAGCGGGACTGGGGAGCGATGTCGTCAGCCGCTGGCATCACTGCTGCTCCTTCAGGGCTTTAATGCAAGGAGCTCAGCTCATGTGGTGTCGAAGTCGAGTGGTGGGAAATGAACCTGCTCCCAGAATTACACATTGCATCAAAGCCGGGAGATGTTGGATACAGAAGATTTTAAGAGGGAAAATAATTCTCCTGCCCAGCCCTTGAGTGATGCAATCCCTTGCTCATCCGTACCCTGCTGCTGTCTCTGCCTCCCGGGGTACCCATGAGGGCTGTGCAGGCACCCAGTTCACCCTCAGGCTCTCACTCAAAGCTGTGCTTTGAAGGGGATGGGAATTAAGTCTGTTTAATTTTGCTCCCAGGGCACTATTGCCTGCTTTTCCTCGTAGCCTCAGCCAGGCTGTCACGTAGCAATAAAAAAGACATTTCTTAAATTACTAGTGCTAATATCTGCTTGTGCACCACATCTCTCTCTCAGACAGGGCAAATGCCTTGTGTGTTACAAGCCAGCCTTTGTTTGTTGGTACAAAGCAGGACTCGTGGACGCTGCTATGGGTGCTTGGTTGTTTAGGTGCTGCTTTTAGTCGCAGGGAAATCAGGTGGTTACTCAACCAGCCCCATAAACTGACAAGAGTAGGTATAGTCTATTAATTATTTGCCAGAAAACTAACACTGTCTCTTTTATTGCAGTCATCCAGAGGACTCAGACAATAACAGACTGACCAAAGAGGAAAGCGATGGTGAGTGTGTGTTTTCTGTACCGCGCTGTGCCAAGCGTTTGATCAGATAAATGTGGGGAGTGATGAGGACACAGCAGGAAGAACGCTGTCACCGTCTGTCCCTTTATGGGGGGAGTTTATCGCTCCTCTCTGCTTCCTGGTACCAGAGGAGATAGCACAAGGGGTCATGGCCTCAGGTTGCGCCAGGGGAGGTTTAGGTTGGATTTTGGGAGGAATTTCGTCACTGAAAGGGTTGTCAAGCCCTGGAAGGGGCTGCCCAGGGAGGTGGTGGAGTCTCCATCCCTGGAGGGGCTGAAAAGACAGGAGATGTCGTGCTCAGGTGGCGTGGTGTAGTGGTGGAGTTAGGGCTGCATTGATGGTTGGACTCGATGACCTTCAAGGGTCACTCTGTGATTCTATGACTCACACATATGGGCTTTTCCATTTTGGGAGTTAATGGCAAATCCGATCAGATGTTGGCTCACAGAGCATGAATTTCTCCAGATAAACTTCCTGGGCGTATTATATTTTCCAGGTTCAACCTGGAAAGCCATCAGCCATCTGTGTGGTAGTTATCCTAGTGCCCGTTTCAGAAAGCCTAACGTACACGATGGTTTGTTTTGCTGATGGTTTTTCTGGGGACAGGGAGAGCTTCGTAAGAGGCAGCGCAGTCCCACAGAAACAGCACTGGACAGGAGGCAGGAGAAACCAGTTTGGGAATCACTGTTTGAAGCAAAACACTGGGTTTCCTGATGCGTTGTGTTACAGAATGATGGTTCTTGGCTGCTCTTAGAGAAGTCGGGAATAGGGCTGTGATGGGAACAGCTTCTCCTGTGATTGACCTGGAAAACTGCTGGGAAGAAGCCTCAGCTGGACTGAACAGAGACGTGTGCTGTCTGCCAGTATTTAACTGGAAACCAGATACTCCACGGGCAGCTCTATGAGGATGTTTTCTCCTTTCAGTTGTGTCCCTGTGGCTTAGATCTGATGGGGCTGGGAGGTCCCTCTAGGACAAACTATTTCTCTTTAGGGTAGGATGGAAGCTTGATGTGAAATCTCTCATGTTTGGTGATGGACTTCACTTGCTCTCACTGTGTTTACATCTTTTGATTTAATTTTGTTTACTTTGACTGCCTTTGATAACTCCTCTACTGTGGTTTTAGGCAACAATCAAGGGGGTCTCAAGTTTCAGTGCTGAGCAAGAAGCGCAGGCGCTAAGAAAGGCTATGAAGGGATTGGGTAAGTTGGTTTCCCTCCACTGTTGAGCCCTTTTTCCTCCCAGAGCACTGGGGATGTTTTGTCTGGTGGTTTGTTAGTGGAGAAGTCTCACTACTTCCATCAGCCCACTGCCCTGTGAGGGCATCAAAAGGAACTGAGTGACTGGATCAGGCTGAGACTTGAACCCCACTGGAAATCCAAGTCTTGGCCATAAAAACATCCTTAGTCAAGCTCTTGTCTTGTCTCTTCTGTGGAGTGGTGCTGCCATGTTTCTGAGTGGGTTGAGGCACTCGGTCACGTTGATCTGGTCCCCAGAGCTGTTGAGAACCAGGTTGTGTGAGGAACAGAAGATGTTGAGAAACAGGGCGTGTAAGGGACAGAAGATGTTGAGAAACAGGGCATGCAAGGGACAGAAGATGTTAGTGATACACTCTGGACAAGACCAGAGCATACTTCTGGTTCTTGTACAAGCAGCCTGACTGGTTTCCATTGGTTTCTTCCAGGCACAGATGAAGATGCCATCATCGAGATCCTGACCAAGCTAAACGTTTCCCAACGTCAGCAAGTTCTGATCACCTACAAAAGCTCTATTGGCAGGGTAGGTGGTCTTCAGAGATCAGTGCCTGTGGCTTTAACTGGGAGATGCAGACATTTCTGGGGTTCTATCACTTGGGTGAAATGTGGACAACATCCTAATCTCCACAACAGAAAGAGCAGCACAAGCTTGCCCTGGCCAAGTTTATTTTGCTCGTGTTCAATTCATAGCAACTGCTCATCTAAGGAGGGTTGGAGCATGGAGAAAAGTGGTGAATGAGCTCGTTTTGTTCTCAAAGGCTGCGTCTTCTTCCATTCCCTTCTCCTCATTCTGTCCTCTAGGATTTGATTAATGACTTGAAGTCCGAGCTGAGTGGCAATTTCGAAAGGGTGATCATTGGTATGATGACTCCTACCACCATGTACGACGTGCATGAGCTGAGGAGGGCTGTCAAGGTGTGGAAATCTTCCTTTTATGTTGCTGGAGTTCTGGTCAATTTAGTACGGTGTGGCATAATTACACATTTATTATTCGTTTATTATTATTAACGTCTATGTAATTTTTTAAACTATCATAGTTGCACATCAAACCACTTGTCATTATAATCCTGGCTCTTGACTTTGCCATTCCCTAGGGTGCAGGAACAGATGAAGGTTGCCTGATTGAAATTCTGGCTTCTCGCACAAACGCAGAGATTCGCCGCATTAACGAGAACTACAAAATTCGTACGTAGTGCAAACTGCAGACCGTTATTGTACACCCTGAAAAGTCACTGGTGCGTGTGCAGGGGTCTGTTAGCCTTTAAATGTGACAAATCAGCCAATCCAACCACTGCCATTTGTCCAGAGAGAACCTCTGGGTCAAATGGGTGTCAAGAGCAGGACCACAAACAGCCTTGAGGATTAGAATTTCACCCAGAAATTGAATAGATGTAAATAAAACAGGATGGGGTGGTGATGTCTGTCAGTTGGGTGTGACCATGTGTGGATCTGTTGCCAGTTTTAGTCTGGCTGTGCTGCTTAATCTTGCCCTGTAGCGCTAAATATGATGGCTGGACTGCTATGATGATAGCCAAGGCCACCAGCACCCTGGGCTGTCCCAGCACTGGTGTGGGCAGCAGGAGCAGGGAAGTGACTGTGCCCCTGTGCTGGGCACTGCTGAGGCCGCCCCTGGCATCCTGGGGTCAGTTTTGGGACCCTGACTCCCAGAAG
>NW_010181157.1:5701-8120 GCF_000695765.1 Mesitornis unicolor
TGGGGAGCGGCTGAGGGAGCTGGGGGGTTCAAGGGGAGAAGAGGAGGTGAGGGGAGCCCTGATCCCCTCTGCAGCTCCTGCCAGGAGGGGGTAGCAAGGGGGGGCGGTCTCTGCTCCCCAGGGATGAGGGGAAACGGCCTCAAGTTGTGCCAAGGGAGGGTGAGGTTGGATTTTGGGAGGAATTTCATTACTGAAAGGGTTCTCAGGGGCTGGCAGGGGTTGCCCAGGGCAGTGGTGGAGTCCCCATCCCTGGAGGGATTTAAAAGACATGGAGATGTGGCACTGAGAGACATGGTTTACTGGTGGAGTTGGCAGTGCTGGGTTAATGGTTGGACCCAATGATCTTAAAGATCTTTTCCAACCTCAGTGATTCTCTCATTCTATGAAGTTTAGAGCCTGAGAACATTTATGTATTTACCTCGCTGGCAAATGTTGTGGACAGTGTCCATGTGGCGGATCTGTTACTGACAGACGTCACGTGTGTGTGTGCTCTTGCCAGAATACGGCTGTACCCTGGAGGAGGACATTGTCTCTGACACTTCTTCCATGTTTCGAAGAGTCCTCGTGTCCCTCGCGACGGTGAGTCCAGGCTAAGGGAGATGGGGGTGAATCCTCCTGTTGCTGATGGATGTAGGAGTTTCAGCTGGTTTATATTGCACTTATCTTGCGTTTCGCCCAGCCTGCATTTCACACCCAGCTTCTGCAGGGAGAGGGCTCTGACACTGGGTGTTCATTAATACCACAAGCTCTTTTTTAAATGGCCCAGTTAAAGTGGATTGCTGCTCATGTCAAAAGGAAGTATAAATCCCATCTGAGCCATATTTTGTCCTATTTGTAAGCTACTATTCCATTTTAAGGATCCCATTATGCATCTCCAGTAACTTGTTTTGATTGGGGAATTTGCAGAACCTGCTTCCTTTAGTTTCTCTGGTGCAATGAGTTTTTCATCCTTTTACCTCTGCAGGGAAACAGAGATGAGGGGATGTACGTGGATGATGCCCTTGCTCAACAGGATGCCCAGGTGTGTAGTGATTTGCTTCCTTGCAAGAACTGTCTGTTCCTGTACAGCTTTTCCTAGACCTCATTTTTTCCAAGGTAGAGCAGAAGGCAGCACCCTAAGGGGAAACCTGGGCTCTGCTCTCAGTTTTGACTGTTAGAGCAGCCTCTTCCCTGTCCTGACTCAGCTGGTGAAATGGGGATAATGGTTCTAAAGGAGGAAAATGCGAGTGTGTGGTCAGAGGTCTCTGGGCAGGCTGGGTTATTTTGGAGGGGAGACGCCTTTTCAATTGAGAGTTGCTGTGCTTGGTTTAGTATTTGTTGGAAAACAGCTGTGATCTGGACAAGCTGAAGCCCCAAGGAAGTAAAAATCTGATGTTGTGTACCCCTGGTCTTCTCAATTCGCCTCACTTTATGTGTTCATGTCTTCAAGTGCCTGTATGAAGCTGGGGAGAAGAAATGGGGAACAGATGAGGTCCAATTTATGGCCATCCTCTGCACACGGAACAGACACCACCTACTAAGAGGTAGGGCCCTCTGCACTGGGTTTTTTCCCTTGTTTGAGGACAATACCTTTGTAGGAGCTCTGTATTTGCTCATCAGCTGATTGTGAACTCTTCCTGAGACAGCAGGTATCCCACAGCTCAGCCGTATTTAATTCTTTAAGACCGTTTTCTTTCCTCCTAAACAAAAAGGGACTTGAGAAAAACTTCAGTACAACTCGCTCCAGCCTGTAAGTCAGAGATAATGAAGTGTGACTCCCATCGGGGCAGAGCTGAGCGTTTACACTGCCATCATTAATGAGCAGTTCTTGAAAACGCTGGCAGCAGCGGTAGGCCAATTAGCAAGACAGTTGATAATTAAAATGAATTATTTCTGTGGGACAGCCCTGATTTAGCTTACAATATCCCAGGAATGGTACAACGTTCAGCAGAGCGTGAGGAGCTTGATCTTGCAAAGTGATCCTTGGTGGTTTACGCTCCGTGTGTCCCACAGCAGCTCACTCGCTCTTTTGTGGACTTTTCCTCCCAGTTTTTGATGCGTACAGAGGGATTGCTAATAAGGACATAACAGACAGCATTAAATCCGAGATGTCAGGAGACCTCGAAGACGCTCTGTTAGCTGTGGGTGAGTTTCCCTGCTTTTAAACTTGTCTACAAAGTAATTAAATAATTAGAGATATTGTCTCTTGCCCTGGCTGGCTGTTTACACAAATACTGGGTTTGTCATTTTTTTTTGCAAGCCACAGTGTTTTAATCTTTGCAGATACAATTGGGTGAGAAAGCTCTGTGCTTTCTGATATTGCTTCCTTTCCCAAGTGATGATTTGGTAGCTGATATTTTCTGTCAGGAAGCATTAAAGGGCTCAGTGCTGGGTCCAGTGCTGTTCAACCTCTACATAAATGACCTTGATGAGGGGATTG
>NW_010181158.1:0-1047 GCF_000695765.1 Mesitornis unicolor
TAATAATTAATAATTAATAATTAATAATTATGTCTTGGTTCAGAAGGACTGAAGTTCAAGCAGGTTGGCTGGCACATTGTTCCCTAAACTGCTCTCTGACTCCAAAATCCCACCTTGATGATAAGTGACATTCATAGCACTGAAATAACAGACTTAAAATTGTTTTGTTTTGTTTTTGTTTGGTTTTTTTTTAAGGGCACAGTATGGTCCCTCTTGTCACTGAGCATCTCCTGCTCTGAAACTGAAGATGAAAGAGGTATCTATACAAGGAGATAATGATCCAGCATCAAGTGGGAGCATCCTGTTAGAAAACCTGTTTTTAGTAGCATCTTGATTAGAAGACCCAAATTTCTCTTGGTCTGCCCCAGTGAGACATGTGATGGCTCTTTAATACTCCATGAAGATGCAAGACCTGACTGAGAAAACAACCTCCTCTCTGGATGCCAGTCACAAAGATGAAGGCAGTCAACTCTAAAGCCCAGCACAGACAAGCCCAGCCTCACAGCTCTGGCATGGCCAGACTGCAGCATGCCATGGCCCCATGACAGCCCATCAAAATATTACTGACACAGCATTTGTCAATTGGTCAGCTTTAGGACAAGACCAGCTGTATTTCAGCATGTGGCTGAAGCACGGTGAACTTTCAGGCTGCCTCACTGGCTCTTGGAGGGGCTGTGCTCTGGGAGGTTGGTGGCAAACAGTTTTTATGGCCTTTCATTTATTTCTGCATAGCTGTGCTTTTCCTCCTGGGGCTGTACCCCAACAGCAGACAGGGCCATTCTGGAGCAGAAAGACCCAAGCTGTGTCCCTGGTCACTGCTTTGTTTTATGCTTTGTCCATAAAATTGATCAGGGTAGACAGTTACAGCAAATTCTTTCCAGCTCTCACAAGCATAAGCATCTTTAGGAGCTGTCCAACTTACAATCGAAAAAAATCTCACTCTAAAAAGAGACTTCTTTTACAGGATCTTTAGGGCAAAAACCTGAACAAGCATAAAATGACAAATGACTGCCTTTGATGGAAGCCCTGCTGTCCTCTATTCCTGCT
>NW_010181158.1:1078-11969 GCF_000695765.1 Mesitornis unicolor
AGTCCACATACTTAACACAGTCATGCTCTCATTTAATTGGCCCTACAATTAAAACTTCCCCACACATTCTTTGCATCTCATAATTTGCAGAGCACAGTATCAGCAGAAAGGAAATCACAGTGAACGGTAACTCAATCCATGTGGAGCAAGTCTGAGTCACCTGGGCAATCCAGTCTGGTTCTTGCTGTGCTTTTGGGCCAGGCTATCCATCACCAGCACCAGCGTTTGCTGCCAAGCAGTAAAGAATAGCTCTGGCCTCACAAGCAAACATAAGAGCTCACAACAGCCACAGTCAATCCTCACCATCTCGTGTGAGATCGGCTGGCAAACAGGGCTTCCTCTGCTGTGAACTTGAACAACACACAAAACCTCAGCAGTTTAGGGAAAGCCTCACAGCAGATCAGCCAAGAAGCCTGGCAAGCAGCTTCTGAGCATCCTGCTGCTCCCTACTAACCAAGCCAGAATTGCCTCCTTTTTTCCCCTTTCCAAAACCCTGCATCCCCCCAGTTTTTCTCTCTGAGTCCAAACCGGCTGCTCAGATGTAACCCACTGGAGGAGAATCAACTCTATCTCACATCTACCCATATTCCCTGGTGCAGGTCCTGCACCAGCTTCGGAGGGGTAACACTAAATCTACACCACCTTGAATGAAAGGAGAAAATCCAGCTATTTTCATCATACATCCCTTTCCCTAGCACATAAAAAGCTGCTTGCCTTGTTGGAAACATGTTGAAATCCCAGATTTAAAATACCTAAGATCTTCCAAAGGTGAATCCAGTGCTGGATTTGATCTGAAAAGTGCAATGAAGAAAAGAACAGCAAAAGCTCAGATCTTTCTTCTTAGTTTCTATACACCACTAAAATACACATTTTTTAAGACTCTGCTTGCATTAGTTTCATCCTAAATTTGTTGCTTCTTTTGACATGAAAGAGGTGTAAAAACCTTATGAGAATGCAATCCTCAGGAACTGCTGCTTACAAACAGCCTTCTATTTTCCTTCATTGACAAGGGAACAGAAAATGCACAGAGAGCATTAGAAAACTAAATTGTGAATTGTAATTACATCTACTTGCTTTGAAAGAACACACAAAGCACTCCCTTAGATTTTTGCTTTAAACAGAGTAAAAAAATATAATCCTTAATCTATTATCTCACATCAAATTGCAAGAAAATGTGTCACAAACATTTTATTATAATGAATTCAGATATATATTGATCATAAATCCTCTGCACCAGGATTTTTATACACAGATACACATGTAGGGACAAGAAGATAAGCATTACTCACAGGCACAGGTTCTGCAGACAGGAGCAGGTGTCTGGTTAGTGGCCAAACACCCTCCAACAAGCCCTGCCCTTACTGTTAATACACAATGAATTTATCTCTTTCATAAATGCCCTGAACTCACACTGAAAAGTGCCTGCTGGGAAGAGAAAAAGATGTAATGGAAAGATCAAACTTTACCAACATATCCTGATTTTAGGTGCCTGCAGTTTGCAGAAGCACTCACAGATGCCCCAGGCTTCCTTTCCCTGCATCCCAGTTCAGTTCACCGGGGGTTGAGGGCTCTTCAGCATTTCTTGAAAAAAACCCAGCTGCAGTATAGCAGCATCAGTTAGACAAAAGTAATTGGTGCCTCTGAGAAGTATGCATAGATCTTCATTCTCCCATCCCAAAAGAAGGAAAAAAAAAGAAAAAAAGAAAAGAGTACACACATGCATGTTGTGTACTTGGTCAACAAAGCTGCATTAAAATATTAAGATTATGGTAACATTAAGGGATGAACATTAAGGTAATTATTAAGATTATGAAGTAACATTAAGAATATGAATATTTACTGCCCAGCTAAAGAGCAGGGAGAATCATATGTCATCCCACACCTTTCTGAACATCTCTTCTGCCCTCATTTTACTCCAAAATGGAGTGCTCCAGTTGTAAATCAAAGCCCTAAGAAGCAGCACCAGAGTTAGCACAAGGCCTTCTGAGAAGGACATACCAGCTGACGCTGGGAAACAGGGCCAAGACCTGACAAACACAGAAGGGAGAAAGAGCTTTTCACCTAAATCCAAAAAAGAGGTTCAAGCAGTTTCATGCTGGATTGGATTTTCAAGCTCAGTGAGGACAGGCATCTTAGCCCTCTGGCATGCAGCAATGTGAACATCCAAAGCAGCAAAGAAAGCTGCAGCCTCCTGCCACACCATCAGAGGCACAGGCATCTGCCTGCTCCTGTCCTCGATCCCCTCTCCAGGGTCTCTCAGGCTCATGTTTTGAAGGGAATTACATCTTCTGGCATTTTTCTCATTTTGCATTATTTCTTTTCCATTCTGCATTACTATAAGCAATCACCAGCTGTTTTCAGGTTTTGTTTTTCAATTTAGCATGTAATTCAAGGTTACCTCCTTTCCGCTGGGGAAAGAGAGGAAGGGATTCAGCCCCTACTCCTCTTTGCACCGGGAAATGGAAAAGTTGCATGATGTGGGGCCAATTGCCTCTTCCCTTAGAAATATCCAGGGGTGAGTGGAAACTTGAAAGGACAATTGCTTTCTTTGCCTTCCTACCATTTCCCCTTACACACCACAATAGATTCCAGGGAAAAAAGTACTCTCAAGCTCCCTAGTCCCATAAACTTGTCTTCAACTCTGTAAAGATTAGATCTGAAGAAAGAAAGGGCACAGACAGGTCACCTACACACCTTATAGCAGGGGTATACCTCCACCTGGAAAAGCCCAGCTGTGTGTGGACCTAGAACAACCAGCATCCAAGAGTAGTAATTTGGGATACTAATTAATCTGTAGGTATCTTCCTAACTCCTCTAATATATCTTTCTAAATAATGTCTGAAGTACAAGGCATATATTTGTGCAGGGCATCAGTAATATGCAATTTATATGTATGTGTGTGAAGCTAAATACATGTGCTAATTAGCAAGCATCATTTTTAGAGGGAATTATGCATCTAAACACTTTTAAAAATCTGGCTTCAGTTGCAGGGTGTAGCAATACTCTGCTCTGACTATTTAGCAATGCATAAAAAGGCTTGTTCCTGATCACAGGACACAGACAGGATTAAAGATTACCCCAGGAACAGTTTGTTTCATTAAAAGCCAATGTGCTTCAAAAGATTCTTTCCACCCACATTCCTTCCCAATGGCCTGACACCCGTAGAGTGTAAGTGCATGCACAGAGTGGGCAGGAGTTATTCAGAGAAAAAAGACTGTATTTTCTTTCTCACTCTCCCCCCAGGCAAAACCCTGCCAGGTTTTGGCTGCTCAGCATCCACAGCCATTCGGGCTCTGGGTAGTGAGTAGAGCTCTGCTCCCACTGCCACCTTCTTGTTGAACCCCCTGAAAACCTCTCAGAGAGCAGATACTTTGGGGAGTATCATCCTTGTGCTGCTGAGGCCTCCCAGCACCATGGGCATTCAAAGGGCTTTCCTGTGCAGGCCTGGCTCTGAGCTCCCGTGGTGTGCAGGACCACTCATCAGAAATTAAACATTGGGTGAGCAATATAATTTCCCTCTTTTTTTTAAATTTATTTAATGCATGCAATAATAGCTGCACAGTTATGATTAAAGGTACCTTCTAGCAAAACAATCATAAAATAGGAATATGATAAACCCTTTGCCTACTCACAGATGTATATTGGTCCTGGCATTTATATTTTTTCAAATTCCACTCCAAAGTACATAAACTTGGGCCAAAGCTTATGGAAGTTGGCTTATTGATATTTAACAAGACTTCCTCCTGTGAAATGTTCATTGCAATTTTCCCTGCTTTGTACTTGTATAAATAGACGTGAAAATAACCACAGAAAAGCACAGGTTCCCCATGCCATTCCCCCGTCATCTCTGTAGAGGCAAGAACTAGTCCTGTTCACCTTCTTTTGATCATTGTCTCACAAGTAGTACTGGTTTTAGGTCTTCTATTACTTACTGAATAGTATATTGGCAACCCAGGCCCACACAAGAACAGGAAAGTTTGGCAGGACTTTGTTGTACAACAATCATCGTTTGGAGGGACATCAGTATAAGATAAACAGCTCTCATACAATTAAATACATTTGTAAAAATAAAGTCTAAGGAACAGCAGCACAGTGAGGTCAAGTCTCCAGACCTCACTACTTGCTGTTGTTGCACACCTTCGCCTAGAGCCTCAGCCTCCCCTCAGGACGGTGCTTCCTGCCCGAGGGGCTGAACCATCCCTCCCCGCCCAAGGGGCTGAACAAAGAATCATGAAGGCAGGAAAAAATGAAACTTTTCTGTCAGGGTGGGCATGGGCTTTCCTAGCACTTTCTGTGCACCTGATGTGACAAATTGTGTGTGGGGAGTAATTCGTTAAAGCATTAGGGTATGGAAACTTGGCTAAGGTCTTTAAATAAGTTTCATAAGACATAGTGCTTTGGAACATAACAGGATAAGAATATAAAAAAAAAATCAGTAAAACCTTAATTGGTAATGGGATACTGTGAAAAGCGAAAGAATTTGCATTGCATATAGAAAATAAAAGGGGGGAATTCAGATGGACGTAGTAACTAGGGTATTTGTGAAGGTCGTAAAACTGTCAAGGCTTGGAAGATTTCTACATTCACAAAGGTAATCTGAAAGACAGAAAGGAGTGTGCTTCAAAGCTAAGCAGAACATCCTTGAAGTTAAGGAACTTAACGAGCTGACATAGCTGCAAGAAACTTAAATCACTAGTTACACTAAATGACTAGTTACACAGAGACAATAAAGGTGAAAAGTTTACAGTGATGAAGACAATAAGCCTTCATCCTGAGGACGACAAGCCTTCATCCCTATGACCCTAAACGACCACCCCAGAATTCTTTTGCGCATGCGACAATGGGCAGAAATTCCTGTTAAAGATTCCCTGGAAAACTGCTGAATATGTAAATAACTTCGCAAAAAATGTGTGGCTATGATAATGAATGTTACTATAAATAAACCTCAGCCTATTAGCAGGGTGAGCTTTCAGGCATCCCACTTCCTGAATGCACCCAGCATGCTGCTTCACAGAATTTGCTCCTCTCCAAATTTGCATTTTGTGAGCGCGTTTCTCACACTGATAACTTAAAACGCAAATGACAGTGCTGGTTTAAATCCATCCTTGTAACATGCACCACAGAACAGGCCAGTGCTCCTCCGCTAGAAAGATTTCCTGTGTTTAAACTGTTTGAAGCTTCCCTGGGGATGCCATTTAATGGTGACAGCGTATCTGTGGTTCTTGTGTACTGCTCAGGGGAGTCCTGTATGTAATGCTATTCTGAATAAGGAAAAGAAAAAACAAAACCAAAAACAAAACAGAAAAAAGCCACACACAAATAAAACAAACCAACAACTTCAAAACCGTTCCCCTAACAGTTTGCAAGCCTCCAACTTGAGCAGAACACAGGAACCGATCCTGAAACAAAATGGCAACATTGAAGGCTGCTTGACACAAGACTGTATTTAGAGAGTGAAATGGAAGTGCTCTGATTTATAGAGAAGAACATGGGAGAAAAAAAATTAGGGCCACAGAAAGCTGTGGGAGAGCGGCAGTTCTGAAAAGCAGCCGTTTTATTGCAGTTAGGTTTATTACATTAATATTCAGCCTTAAGGCTTACATTTTGTCAGACTGTAAATGAATCATGTATGTTCGAAATGCTCTCACCCAGCAGTGATGTTCTGCATCAGAAACTGGTCTTTGTGCTGTGAGCTGATGATAGGGCACCCAGCAGAGCTGCCGAGCAGAAACAGCCACATGCTCAGACGGCAAAACCACCACTGTTTTCAAATAGCTATCCATTAAACAAAAAAAGCTACCATTTGATCAGCTGCCATAACATTCAAGCAGGTAGCAGGTTGCAATGTCTTCACGACCAACAGCCCAGCCTTGCAAGAGGTACAAGCAAACGTCAGTGTCTGCAAGGGCTTTGCTTTCCAGCTCAGACAACAGCCGGTGGCCTCACTGGCACCACCGCTTCCTATGCTCATGTTTCCAAAGTATGATTAAAAGTACAATTAAATGTTTGCAGCCAAATCCTGCCACACAGGAAAGTGGCAGGCAGTAGCAAAACAGCAACACACTGCTTGGCTTTTAATTAATATTATGGCATCCCAACTTTTCTGAAAGTTTAAAGGTTTCATAATTTTGTGTTCTGTTTTTGCTTCCCTCAGTTGTCTTAGGTTTCAGTGTATAACCGTTATAAACCATACAATTGCATTACAATTTGTTGATTACTATTTGATAAAATATTCATTAAAGAAAAGCAGTAAAACAGCAGAGCTTCAGAAGTGTTTTCCTTGAAAAGCCTTGAAAATGAAGAAAGGCAAAACAGATTAAGTAACAATAATACAGTTCTCAAGAGAATAGAAACCAGACTTTTGTTCTGAAATCCTATTTGTTCTATGTCCTATAAACTCAGTTTTTAAGAGGAATTTTTTTACAGCAAATGAAGTGAATTGTGGTTTACATTTATGAGGCATAAAAATTAATAGACTTTTTTCACAAGCATCTTTGTATGCTCAGTCACAAGAATTTTTATATCATCTTATTGTGGAAAGCGAAACAATTAAGCGAAGTGGTGCCACATCTGAACACTTACCATTGCGCATTGAGGACAGGGCAGTGGCAGGGGAACTTCCCATGGATCTGACCCTGCACTTGAAGTCTGTTGCAGCTATCACTGAAGGTAAAGGCAGCTTTACCTGCCTGTGGTGACCCTTACAGCAACAGTTCTGTAAGCTGCGATGCACTGGCTAAGGAATCACCTTGGTTTTCCAAGGGCAGGATCCGGGTCCACAGCAGCTATGGTGTTGTTAAGAGAGTGAAGAGACAGAGCAAGGAAAAATCAAATTGTCAGGATGTGTTGCACTTTTGGGGGTGGCAGGTAACACAAACAGGGCAGGACACAAGCGTTAATGATAAAAACCCTAATAATTGAGTCTTTAGGTCCCCATGAGGCTGTTAACTATTATTCTTACCAATATCATGCCTAAGCAACACAGAATAAAAGGTCAGAGGTTAAACAACTCAAATCTAGAAGAGGAGTCTGGGAGATCAGTGTTTTAAACATCATAAGGAACTAGTCACATGTAGTGTTTGCTGAGCATCTTCAATCTTCAGTAAAGCTGAAACCTTATGGAAACAGCCTGAAGATCAACCTCATTTCTTACAGCAACACCACTTCTGTAACAAGGGACCAATGCTGGCTTATTTGGTTTTGAGGCTTTTGAGGTTTGTTTGGTTTTTTAAGGCAATCAATACTGTATAAATGTATACCAGATGTTACCTAGAAGCAGACCAAAACCATCTGCTGTAACTACCAATCATATTGCTTCATCATCAACTTGAACAAAATCGCTCTTGTTTTTAAAAGCTGGAAGCTAGTTCTTACGAGCTTCAATGAACTGTATTTACTGAAGTTGAAAACTGAAGTATCCATTTTCAGAACAACATGCTAATAACACATTGCAATAAGTGCTGCTTTCTGTTGTCTGGGATTTTTAAAATGGACATCTGTGAAATAACAGTGCCCTTTGGTTATCTAATACTCTGAAATGAGCAAGCTGGAGTGAGCTATGATGGACAGGGAGTAACAGACAAAGTGGAAGGCAAAAGGAAAGATCTCCACATACATTACTGTGATCGTATTGTGCAATTTAGTGTGAGTCTTAAAGAAAATCTAATCAGAGACAGATTTATAGAGGTGAAGAAAAATCAGTGCACATATACATAAAATGAAGTCATGACTCATTCTAATGGTAACAGTGCGCAACCTCTCCTAACATTGCTTCCAGGAATTATATTTATAAATTGGCCATGTTCTCTGTCTTTAGGAAGGGGAGAAGGGCAGATGTGCTCTGATGAGCCAGCTACCTCTGCTGGTTTGGAGCAGGGGGAATAGAAGGCGAACTGACACCACAGTATTTCTTCTTCCCTTTTGCAACACAAAATAGCCATTTTTAAGTATTTCATCTTTGCTTTTCAGAGGAATAATTTTAAAAGCTCATCATTTTTCGACTAATTTTAAAAAATTGCCTGTGCTTCACAGAAACAGTGGAAGTGCCCCACTCAATCCCTATTCACAGATGTATCTCTGGACTCTTTCAATACATTTATTGTCTTCCCAAATAGAATATCATTTTGGTTTTGTCATTAATTATCTGTCCTGGCTTTTGTTTTCTTTTTCTCTGCCCTGCATCAAGTATCTCTAATTTTGCATATCTTTCTATCTTCCTGGCCATCTTTCTAATAATCCCAGGAGAGGTCCCTTATTTATTGTTTTCACTGTATGGATTTTGATCTCCTTCTTGCAAACTCTTGCTTGAATTAATCCTGCTCCTGCATCCTCTTGTTAAATGAAAGAAATCAAAAACATATCCATTATCCCAAGCATACTTTGCCCAGTTCTAGCTCTGATTATAGACAAGCCATCTGAATTCCTTCTGACACCATCCCAGATGCAACCACAGCAAGGTGAGTCTTTGGCCACAGGCAGAACAAAAGACATACGGTGTCAGTGTTTTTTCAAGGTTGGAGCCACTGAACCAAAAAAAACCCAAAACAAAACCAGAACAAAATGAAGCCCCCAGAACCAAAAAAAACAAAAAACAAAACAAAAAACAAAACCAAAAAACAACAAAAACACACACACAAAAAAACCCCACAAAAACAAAAACCCCAGGTCCAGACAAAGAAACAAAAAAACTCTTTTGCACTTACAGTCTCCTGAGGACCCGACCTGTGCAAAGTGAACAGGTAACCGTGTCTTACCCCTGATTTTCAGTGGCCTTCAGCCAGGCTCCCAGCCTAGCACAGCACTGTTTCTCCAGTGCACTGCAATGAACTGAGAGGCACAACCAAGCTGTTGCATTCAACTCCCTTGCACAGAGAACTCCCAGCTGAACCCTGCATATGTAACTCTGCTGAACAGACCCATATCAGCAATGCCTGTAGTCACAGGTTCTCACATGGAAATGGTCCCTGCAACTATTCAGGAGATGGACCTTACAAAGCACCTGTGATGTGGTCCAGACTCTCTTCTCACACGGGCATCAGTCTGGAGTGGCACCCATCAGGAGAGAAGGTTCAATACTAGAAAAGAGTAAGATATCCTACATTATCTCAATCACTACGTATGACTCAAAAGCACGTAACTTCACATTCACTACACATCACCTACTTGCTTAGCTCTTTGCATTTATGTGGGTTATCATTAAAATGTCAGGTTGTGTCAACTGTCCACTGCTGTCTCGTTTTTCTCAGTGTCAGAAACAAAGCTGATGCTATTTGCCTATCTTGCATCTGTAGTGTTGAAAAGCAAATCATTGTAGCCTACACCTAAATATTAGGCTGAAAGTGTAGTATAACAGTTTCTTCAATCATACTGGCTCCACTCCATTAAACTGGTATTAGAGCAGTGTCAGTAGGTACACTGCTGTTGTCAGGCACTGCCTTTTTAACATGCAGAGTACAAAAGTTATCCAAAACTAGACTGAGGTCTAAGACAGCAGCCAAAACAGTCCACCTTAAAATTTGCTAAGACGTAGCATGCTGTAAAATTACCTCCCTCTGTATTACTTGAATTGCAGTTCTCTAATAATAAACATAGTCTTACAAATTTAATTTAAGTCTTTAGAAGTGCACCAGCAAGGTTTACCTGCCAAATCAGAGAGGAAATGGTTCTTTCCCACTTCTTCTTCACCACTCTCTGTCATAGCATGCTCAGGCAACTCCTCTATCTGCATTTTAGCTGCCATGAGAACAGCAGCCACCTCATGGCCCACTTCCATTGACTGAGATGCCCTGGGAAGCCAGGAAGTGGTCATGACTTCTGGTCCCACATGGCCTTGCCATTGCCACTTGCCTACTAAATAAGCAGGGGAGAGACCTGCTGGGAGGACAGGCAGGAGGGAGACACATGGCACTGTGTGATACAGCAGTGACACCATTGAATCCTCTTCAGTCGCCCTGGTGGGGCAGGGAGAGGAGGGAAGAAAGTGGGACTTGGCCTCTATTTTTGTCAGCTGTAATCCACATATCATGTTTTTACCTATACCCTGCTCTGCAGAAGTCTGCTTGCACCCAGGCCCTGCTCAGCAGGCAGAACTTTTGTAGAACCTTTTTTTTCGCAGGAAAGCCAACAGTAGGCAGCTATGTCTGCACTATGATAAAGGGACACTGCCAGTGCCCTCTGCTCAGCACAGCCAGTGCCACCTTAGCAGCTGCCCACAGGCTCAGGAACAAACAGGGAGTCTCTGAGGACCTGGGGAGGGCAGCATGGGGGCTATCAAAGGGCACTGGGGAGCTGAACCCTTTCCAAGTCTTCTGCCCCATCACAGAGGACGATTCTTTTCTCTGAGATCTGGAAAAAATATCGATGACAGAAATGTTACTGGTGGCTCCTTATCACCCCTGCAAGCTCTGCAGCTGTGGGCAGCCACGCTTGCATGGAGCTGGCCTGGGCAGGGAGGCAGTAACGCCAGGAGGGATCCAGCCCACCTCCAGCTGTGGCTTGACACAAACCCCAGCAAGAGAGGACAACTGTGGCTGGCAGTGGGGATGTAACCTGCAACCCTGCTGCAGCTCCTCCAGATGCTCCGAGCCAGGGCTGCTGGAGAGAGTACGTGCCCAGCCGCTGCTGGTATCTATTCCAGGACTGCAAAAAGTACAAATCTGTTTCAGCAACAGTGATCTTGGCAGGCAAGAGAGGCAGCTCCAGCATGCCTTTTTATGCATACATATTTTGGACTCCCACTGAGAGTTATTAGTTATTAAAAAGCTATCAAATGAGGCTGGCTTTGGAGAACATTTGTTAGCCATATGATATCAATTAAGTCTCAGTCTCCTGACTGTAAGGAATTTACATGACCTAATACACAGGCAGAATAAAATTCCTTCTCTTCCTCTTT
>NW_010181158.1:12000-22466 GCF_000695765.1 Mesitornis unicolor
AGTTCGTAACAACAAATATCTCCCACATTTCTGGAGAAAATGTTGTAGTTATCCTGAGTATGTGAGTGCCTTCAATTCATAATTAATAGAGCTACATAGCAAATGCTTTTCCTGGAGTATGCAGCGGCTAAGGAGTCACTTGGCCATACAGTGCTAAACAATGTAGTTATCAGTCCATCAAGCAAAGCAGGGCCAGCTGAGCAGCTGCCCACTGAGTCCCAGACAGAATCACAAGTGAGATGTTATACCGCTTGTTAATTACTGGAGAAAGCAAGGGTTTTCTTTACACACAAATAGCGGGTTGCCACTAATGGCAAACCTGCCTTTTCTCAATGCTTTCCAAAGCCTAATAAGCAAGCACCCGCTTCCATGGTGCAGGCTGAGCCAGCCACTCTGCTGTCAGTACCATTACCTATGGAAGCTAACCACAGAGTGGACCAGAGGCCATAAATATGACACTGAGCAGGTAAACTGTAGCTGCAGCTGTAGCAACAATGAATAAAATTAATGTAATCTACGAGCTCCTACAGAGCTGTGAAATGAAAGTTTCCACCCTCTCACACTGGACAGGAGTTCATATCTCAAATACCACACTTGACATCAACTGGAAACCATAACAGAAGGGTTAAGTCTTGTATTGACAATATGATGTTATTTTAACAGATCTCTAAATCTCTCAAATAAACCTCACTTAGATTTCACTACAGATCTGTATGTTTGCTTAACAGGCACGCCCTGGAAATGCCTCTGTGATACCAAGCATCAAGACATTTCCTTCTGGTACCTCTGTGGTTGTCAAATGGTCCTGTATGCACCCAGCAACCCAGTCCTGCAAAGTAATACAAGAATCTATGTAGAATATTTTGTAGGCAAAAGAACCATTTAAGTGAATGCCATATTCCCTTTTCAAGGCAATTTTCTCTCTCCATGTCTTGTTTTTATCAAGCTTGCCCATTTTAATACCAATGCTAAAACCGGGAGAATACTTCTGTCAGTCAAGTTGTCAGAGGGTTTGTTATCTATAGTGTGATGCAAAATACATGCACTCAGCTGTTCTATCAGAATGCAAAATCACAACTGCCAAATCAACAGCTTTCTTGCCAATTAGTGAAAAAATACCCATTATCAATTGCAATGGATAAAAATATTTTTTCATAATCATGTCAAATATACTGATATTTTTATGACTGAGAAAACTTCCATTTAAAAAAATGCTATAAAACATTCCAGTTAAAAAAGTGGATATTCAAGCTTATAAACTGTGTTTTTAGGAGCAGGCTTGTTAAAAGCAACAAAGCACTATGGAACATTTTTGTAATTATGCAAAGAAGCTATACTCGACACATGAACCTGTGTATCTGAGATGCCTTGTAACTAGATTTTATGCAAATATATATTTTATATGTATTTTTATATGTGTACTATGCATATATATTTATATAAAATGAATACTTGTTGGAAATTATTTAGCTTCTGCTCTGCAGTTCTGTTATGGCATCTTTATTGTTTTGTCCTGTTTCTATGACTTGAGATGATTTATTGCCAAGATAATGCACTGTAGAGGAACTTCTACAAAATTTTAGAAATATTCACCACACTGTAGACAAGATCTACCAATACATCATTATGTCCATCAGCTAGGACCAGGGTTCAAATATCGCATTTGGGTTTGGTATTTTAGGTTCACCTGGGGTGGTTGTTGGTAAAAGTGTTTTGTTTCACAGTCATAAAGAAAAGACCTATTTGCAAATCCTACCTTTCCGAGGCCTGTGGATGGAGGGATTTTTACTTACCCTTCACCTCTGGTTCAAGGGCTGAAGGTAATATTTATGGCTTTGATAAGGTTTCACGCTACTGGACAAAAACCAAAGATGAGACATCATCTCAAATGAAGGACCAAGATCAGACAAATCAGGAGTCTGGTTGCTCTTACCTCCTCTTGTAAGACCTTTTGCTTTAAAAAGTCTTCTCCATCAAAACCTGTAGGATGCTTACCTGCACCTTTCCCACAACATATTCTCAGGTGCACATCATATCCTCAGAACTGAGCACAACCAAAGGCTCCATGATCTTGGCTGTAGTTGCTGATGTGTTGAAAGCTGGCACCCCAGAGCACACTAACACCAAAAATAAAAGTCTCCCCATTTCCCACTGTCATAGAGATTTTAAGGAGAGGTTTCCTCTTGGCTCATATAGAAGAGGTAACCTTCAAAGAGTGCTTACATCAGGCACTACTAATATCCAGTGGTGCCCCAGAAAAGAGTGAAAAGCACAGTCCCACTGCCATGTGTCCCACAGCAAACACCATTGGCTTCTTGGCCACACTCCTATAATCAAAATGGAGAGCCCAGGCCTCATATGGGACAGCAAGTGCAGTGTACAGGAAAAGCAAGCAGTGCAATGAGAAAAAATCTGTTTGGGGAGAATTAGTTTATTTGATAGGAAAGGCCAGCTTAAAGAGGAGGAAAAACAGAGAATGTGAGAAGACAGCAGTTGTAGAGGCTGCTGACACGTGTTTGAGTAAGGAAACTGAACAAGCTCCACAGTCCCAAATGCAGAAAACTCGAATGAGAGGAGTCAACAGAGCAAGTAATGGTATCAACAGAAAGCAGCTTTCTGCAAAGACACAGACATCTAACCCAGCCCAACTCAGTATTACATTATGTCAATCTTAGGGTTTCCTGCCCCTGACACAAACCTATTCAAGCTAGGTCTACATTTGCATTATATTTTTTGGTTTGTATTCAAATATTTCCACCATCAATCTGGTCTCTCCCAGCCACATCTTCATTCCTTGAAGAGCTGCCTACCTTTGGCCGTTACTGACAAGAGCAAGGCTTACAGGAACAACAGGAGACTTCATGCAAAGCCCTCTAGCATTCCTTGAGTGTTGTAATACGATGCACTCACCAAGCAGATGTGTGTAATCAATGCATCTGCCATTCACTGCCAAAACATAGCTGAGTTGAAGTTGTACAGATAGCCTTATGTTTGGTATTTCTAATTTGGAGTGCTTGACCTTCTAAAGTCAATGTAAAAAGAACAAGAATATTTGTTACCAAGGGGAGGTTTTTAGGGAGAAGCCCCAGCCAGCCTCAGGAACCAGCACTGACTCAAAACACACTGCCCATCAGTCTCCAGGTGCTTGTGGCCATATTTCTTGTACTGATGCCCATCAAGCATGAGAAACTGCTCACAAACCACCAGGTTTTCAAATGCTCTGGATGTTAAATGTTTCCACTGGTGGAAATCTATAGCAGTCTCTCCGGCACCAAGGCAGAGGATCTGCCCAGAATGGAAGCACCAATTGAAGAGAAATATTGAGAGTTTTATTGCAACCCAGATTGAGTGGTTGGTCCCTACTACAGACAGTACAGAGCAGAACTTGAAGACCTACAGAAAGGAAATAAAAAGCAGCCACCATATGCTAAGTTTTCATTTTAGGGCAGACACAAGCACAAAGGCACACAATTGCCTAAATAATTGCAGAATAGGAAAGAATGGGGTGATTTTACCGATTATCACTGTATCAGAGCAAATAATTGTGCATGGGGGAACAAATAGATTTTAAACAGCTTAAAATATTTACTGCTGATTTTAAAAAGTTGCACAGCATGTGCATAACCTATTTCCACATGTTATCATTGCATTTAATAGCTTAATAGGGTTCACATACAAATTAGGCATTTCCACAGAAAACAAGAACACCAGATGGTCCTGAATGCTGTAAATAGATTTTAAAAGACAAAAACACTCATATTTCAGGGCAGACTCATGAGACTGGAGAAAAAAATCCCGTAGTGGGCAGGTATGGCATTCATCATCTGCAGCACAAGCTACTTTGAAAGACCTGACAATGCACAAAACAAAAGACTGCTCTGCCCAACATGGTAACTCCCAGTTACTGAAGGGACTTGTATTACATTTTACTGTATCTTCTTACATTTACATCTGAGAAAAAATAGTATTTGCTATCCTTGAAGTGCACACAAGAATTTTTGGCTGCTTACCCACATAAATGTAAAACTGCACAATTTGCCTTGAGTTTTCTACTGCCATTGTCCCACACCCAACACCTCTGAGCTGCTTCCAGACAAGAATTCCTGATTCTCTGGAGTGAGCAGATGGGGAAGCACAGCACACGGAGCTTGAAGCTGTGGTTAACCCATCAACAACTTAGCAAATTGCTAAACATTTCTAAATGCATTAATCTGCAGCATTATTATCACCTTATCTCTGATAAGGTCCAAAACCCAGTGCCTTGAGGTCCATTTATTCACACTCTTTCATGAGCTATCAGCCCAAGCACTGTAAGTCAGAGGTGGGACTAACCTAATGAAACCTTTCTTCTGACATTCTTAGAAAAGGTGCAGCAGTGGCAGGGAGGACTGCTGACTGCTGATGGTCCCAAGGACAACAGCACTGGCAGGACAAGGGCAGGAGCCAGCTCAGGACTGTTTTGCTTTTGGCTGTTGCAAATGCTGCTGAAACATGCCTGAGCACCAGGTTCACCACTCAGGGAAGTATGAAGCAAGGTGGGTGGGAAGAGGAGATGGGGATGGAAAGTAATGTCTATTTTCAGACATTAAAAAAAATAATAAAAAGAATCACCAATGTTGGCACAGAAAAGTACTTGATTTGAGGTTTGCAAGAGAGCAATTACATTTTTAAAGCTTGCATGAAGCCTGCCCTTTGTCCCACTGGATCTAATCCAACACCAGCTGAAATCACTTGCCGATGGCTTGCACTTGGGCTTTCATGTAAGTTAATGCTTTGCATGAAAACTCAGTGCAAAATCACCCAATAGATCTATTTGTAATAAGTACCTTCCTATAGAACATTGAGGAAATGAGCCCTTATATTTTTAGGAGCATTTTAAATGTTTACTATAAGATTTTATTACATATTAAACTTAATTACCCAAATTAAATTCTCAGTTATTGTACCTGTACATGCTGTTTTATTTTTTGCTTCACTAATGCTAGATGGTATAGTTATTTACTTTTATTTTGAGATTTTGATTGCGTTTATTCAGTTATTTTAAATTGGTGGTGAACTAATGATAGAACCTAGTTAAGCTTTAGTATTACTGACAGAGACCACACAGACTGTATACTGCCAATCATGGTTGGCAACACGTGCTGGGACTGTTTTTTGAAGAAAGTCTGCAGTGATCAAACAAATGGAACTGAATTTACTGTCTGCAAGGATCTAATACTGAATCAAAAGCAGATTTCCATTTTGGAGCCAAATCTTTCTTGAAACCAGGTTTTCAGAGATGAAAACATTACATCACCTTGGAGGGAAAGGGAAAGGATAAAGTAAGAAATTCTAAGGCAAATAAGCCTTATAGTTTGCCAAGCATATGACTGCTGATGATTAATTTTATTTATGCACTTATGGAACATCTTCTACATTTTTATATCAAGCATAATCATCTCCTCCCCTCATGCTCTGAGCCTCTACTGTATTAAACTACTGAAATAGTAAGTTTCATTCTTATTCTTTTGATTTGAAAACTGAATTCCTTGTTTCTCTAAACACTGTAACAGGCATATATTTTCTGGTAAGCTTAATGATGAGCTCTGCTAGCCATACAAATGATACAAATATAATTCACTGCAAAATTATGCCTCTTTCAGAGACCACTTCATTTATTCTTTGTAGTAGCAAGGAGCTGAAACATCTAGGCATGAAAAAATGTTTTCCAGCTATGCTTTTTGTTATATTTATGGTCTCTTTGGTAAAATCAAAGGAATGCACTTCTGTGTAATGGGGCATAGTTTGAATGGCACAGTAAACATCATGCCATAAAATTTAGAGTTGGGCTGCTTGATTACAAAAGCACGTCGTCACACCAGCCTTTGCACAATGCAGCTGTTTAAATCACCAGGAGTTTAAAATTGGAGTCACTTGAGAACTAAAATTGCATGTGATGGCAAAATGGTAGAAGATATTAAGTCTGGGCTGCCAATTTCAGAGCAATTTCTAGAAGTCTGAGAGCTTACTGATAAAATTATGGAATGTAGACCATGCAGCACTCGTTAAGCTCATTTTCTCCTGCTTGCATTTTGAGATTTTCTATCTGGGCACTTCACTGTGGGACTACCTTGAATTTGGAAAATTCAGAATTTTACCTGTTTCTAAACAAGAATGGGGTCATGAATTTTTGAGGAATGGAGCTGCTGTTTTCCTCCTGAGGTACGCTCTCTGCTACTGCTACTGTTCATTTATTACTGTGTTGGACAAAATCTTGTAATCCCTACTAGGTTTAAAAATGTTCATGATGTGACAATCCCATGTAAATCTCCTAGTAGGTAACGACATACTAGTGCAATGATCACCCTCCTTTTCCTTTTAAGTGATGTGCCACAGTATGGCATTTCAGAAACCATCAGTCAGACAAGGGATTTACAACATCTGATACCTCCCTCATGCTGACACAGGGCCTCAATGTAAGGAGGTGGAGCTCCTCTGTGACCACCAGGCTCCCTGGGGTAGGGCCAAAGTAAGGTTTTCTTCACAGGCCTCCCACCTAGTTTTTACGCTCACATGATACATCTGTATCATGGCCTGCTTTTACAGGCATGGCTTAGTTTTGACAGCGGAGCCACCTCCGTTCACATCATCTCTAGCAGGTGGATGGGGGGCCAGTACCCTGCCGGCAGCACACAGCAGAAAGAGATGGTGAGATGACACCTCATTACACACCACGAGTTACAGTAATTGCATTGTTATAATAAACTACAGGAACTTTTTTCTCGTATTTTTCCTCCTCCTCCACAGAAAGCACCCAAACCATGTAATCTGTCATGGATGCCCAGGACAACATATTGTGGCTCAACAAAACTCAATAAAAGCAGCTTTAATAACATGTTTTTGCTGCTTTTCTGAACTACAAACACTAAATAGCCCTAAATCTTTTTCTCAAGGTAACTCCCAGATTTCAAAAAGACAGATAAGACAAAACTCCTCCACCCAAATATTACACATTCAAAACACACTCAATACATTGAGTTTTTATCAGAAATACATAAGAAAAACACTGTGACTATCATTACAGAGCTAATGTCTAACCATTGTCTCCTCAGACAACTCAGAGACGCATTGGTTACCTTTCACGCAGGGAGGTTTATGCAGGGCAAAAGCCAGTGCAGAATCTGTCCAGCTCACACAGTTTCCATGGGAAAGACACTTTAGGGATTACCAGACACGATTACAAGTCCGCTTCTTCTGATTTTCCTATACTATTTAACGCTCATCCCTGTTGCCATCAGAATTTCAGCAAATTCAATAGCTCTCAAAAGCCTATGATAAACATGTGACACCTGCAACAGCACGAGGACAAGGAACAGAGCTTGCAGAGTGGTTCTCCTTCCTTACAACCTCACAAATGTTTAATTAGGAAATGAGTGGAAAGGCACTGCAGAAACAAAGCATGACAGGGAAATAGTGGCACACCACTTTTTCCTTTTCAGCTGTTAAGTGGTTGTAGATTTTTTGTTTCCACATTTACAGCTACTGTATCTCTCATTTTTATTTGGTGTATACCAGTTCACACCATTTTGATTTCTACTTGCATGAAAGTTGCAGATGCCTAGCATGGTGTGACATCACTTAGTCTACAAGTCTGGAGTTATTTCTCTGTTTTACCTGATTAACTCCGCTGGACTGATCACACTTTTCTCTCCAGCTAAGATGCATGCAGCTGCTCATTTAAAGTGCACAAATTATCTCATAGCCTAGTTATGCTGCTGACACGAGGTCATGAAAAATGTGCCAACAAAACAGAATCCCCAGTGCTCCAGCAGACAACAACGAACCTCGTATTTCACTATAACTTGGCAATGAAGTCAGAAGAAATACCCTGGGAGACAAGCCGTTATCCAGGATTTCAAGCACAACAAAACACTGCTGATGAATTAGCTGAGACGCACTGTTGCATGCAAGCAAAATGTGACTCAGGCTGAAAATCTTTATTCTTAATGTTTCTATTTGCATAAATAAGGATTTCTGTAAGCAAGGTACAGGGATTGCGATGACCTGCTGCACAAGGCTGCACTGGCTTAGGAAAGCTCAGCCTAATTCAGCATCACTTCATCTTGCAAAGCCTGTCAGGTACCCCAGCCCAATAGGTTGTCTGAGCTGCGAGAGCATCCCACAACCAGCAACACCAGGGCTGTCCTGGCTCCACATGCCTTCTCACATTCCCACCACTGGCTGCTGTCCTGGACACACGTGCACCAACTGGGAACACCAGTGCCGTACCATGCCGCCATCCTGACATCAAGGCTTCAATCACCTGGGACGATACCAACATGGTTCCTTTACCATGTACACACCAGCAAAGACCTGTGACAAGTCAATTAGTAAATGCTGGGTAATTACTGCTGGTCATTCTTCTGCAAACAGCAGGAAGGAGACTGTGGTCTTTCCCGCTCTGCTTCAGCACAGACTAATGCATTACCATTAAACACTTCCACCATGCTGATAGGAAAAGATGTACTTTTCTGACAGGCCACACAAATTTAATCAGAGCATGCTACCTGAAAAAGACATTGTGATGGCCCAGGGAGCAGAGCAGGGTTCATTGGAAGTGACAGTGACCTCCTTTCGGGGACACTGAGGACAAACAAAGCAGGACGGCTGAGTAGCAGCAGAGGAGCGGATGCAGGGATTATGCAGCTCCTCACACAGTGGACCTGGCTCCAGCTCATCCCAGGCCATTTATTCACTACTGTATAGTGAACTGTAAAGATTAGAAACAGGGAAGGGAGGTGCAAATGCCTTTTCTTTGTGTGGCCAGAGACAACTCAAGAAACCACTAAGAAATCCACCTCGAAACCCCAGAGAGAATCAGGCCCCAAACCATTCAGGAGCACCTTGGTAGATGTGAAGCAGTCCATTAGTCAAGGGCACTGTCATGATGTAGCACCATTTCAGATTTCACCTGTTTCTGCATTTGGATAGGCCTGACATCTTTTATGGATATGAAAATATCCCACAGTTGACTATATCATCATTTAACCTCATTTTTCCTTTGAAGTTCCTCTGCATATTTCATTATTCTCTTGGGATCTGAAAAAACTGTTGTTACCTGAAACCACCAGATCTGGAATCCATTAAAGATGAGGATGCCAGGGAACACTGCCATGGTACTAAGCACTCAGCTGCAACAACTTAACCCAACTGTGCAAGAAAACCTTGATTAATTATATACTCGGTAACTACATCTAAAACTGCTTTTACTGTCTCTAAATGAAAGGTAACTGATTTGAGATAGCAGTTACTTTTTCATATGCACATAATCCATTTCAACTTTGAAAAATTACTCACTTGCCAAGAATGAAATCCACTCCCGTTCGTCATTCTCAGAAAATCTATACTGCCCACAGAAAAACATACCAGCCACATTATGCATTATTCATAGGATTATAATGTTTCCTCTCTTTCCAAGAGCAATATAATTTACAGGAAAATAACAGAGCACAACGCAAATCAAAGCATAATAGATAAAAGTTATCTAGTACCACCTTCCCACTCTGACAGTGGAAGTGGGGAAAGCACATGCTCAGTATAAGCAGTAATAGCCTCCTTGTGAAAGGACATGCAGATTCCATAGCATGCAAGGTGCACAGTAATTAAAAGGCACTCCTTAGCCCTCAGAGCTGGGCTACTTCCAATGGCATGTTTGCAACAGCTGTTTTTACCTTGCCATTTTAAGCACACAAACAAGTCACTGTGTTAATACATGAGTTTTCTCCTGATGAGAAACATTAGCAGCCTTTTCACATCCACCTTCCACCACAGACATTAAAAAAAAACAAAACCAAAAGAAACACCCCTCAAACACCCTCTCCCATCTCTAGCAATAATTGAAAATCATGCCTACTGCCTGCAAGGCCTATTGCAAAAAATGTTTCAATGTAAGGCTCAGACTTCATCTCCTTAGTCTGTTGGCACAGCTTTAGTATTATCTGCAAGGGCACTACCAGGACCTGCTCAGCAGACAGAAGTTGCTACTCCAAGTATTTTTAACGCTTCCTCAGTTGCACATTAGAAATCTACTTTCTCACTTCCAGTTTTTCTGTCAGGAGCTTGCAGCAAGCCACATCTCTTGCTGAGATACACAATTTGAAGCTCCTCTGTCAGCAGGGTAAATCAGGTGTGCAACCATTTGAAATCAATCAACTGACAAAAAAGGAGAATGACAGAGATGGTGCCACCTGAGGAGCCCACCAAGCACCCTGCCATGGACGCAGCAACTCATTGCTGCTGTTCATACCCCGTCCTGTCCTGGCACTTGGCAGGAGTCAAACCCACACAAACCCAACTACCTCCAGAGCATCCAGGGCCGTACCAGGGCATCCCTAACCCCATCACCACTGTGGAAGCTGAGCATATCATATTCATTCATTCTAGTGAAGACTTCCCTATCACTTAACTGTCCTGGAGATCCCTGCTGA
>NW_010181158.1:22497-34736 GCF_000695765.1 Mesitornis unicolor
TCCAACAGCTTGTCCTCACTCCTCAGTCTTCACTCAGGTGTTTGGTTTGGGGAAACGCTTTGAAGAACCCTAACCCAGTTTTTCACATTTCCAGTTCATGCTCAGACAGCAAAAATCTCAGCCTGGCCATCTCCATGATCCCATAGACACACACTTCCCTGCTGGGTCCTTTTCCTGCTGTTCCACCCCACACACAGATTTAACAGCCTGCAGCTCTAATCTCATCTGCAGCACATGGTCAGCATGTGCACCATGTCTGTGCTTTCAACAAATTTCACAACGCTTTTCAGAGAAGGCAACACAAAAGGCAGGACATCATCTCTCCAAACATACAACTATCTTCAATAAATCATTGTATCTGCTTTAACATCCCCAACCAAAATGAATTACAATCCTAACTGAAGAAATTGTCATGGCACAATGAATTACTGCCATACAAGAGCATTCTTACCAAACTTCAAGCTAAGCCTGTGGAACTTCGCAATAAAAATTCAAACCAACAGCCTGACCTAACGTCCTTACGGCCTCCTGCAGCTACCCAGTGACTCCTGTCCCAGTCCAGCCTCTGGAGGTGAGCTCTTCTGCAAACACCGTGCCGTGGCACAGGCACACACACTCCCTGCCGCTGCAGCCACAGGGACACCAGTGGCTGGGCCCTGTTCCCCCCTGAGGCAGCAGGGACGATCCCTGGCTTTCCTCCAGCCTGGCCTCAGGGCAGTGTCATGTCATGTCATGTCATGTCATGTCATGTCATGTCATGGAGATAAAAGATCCTTGGGGCAATGGGTAAAAGCAGCCAATGATGATCAATTGTATAATGAAAGGAAGCATTTTAGTGGATTTTAAGAAAAAAAGAACCTTTGAAAACCACCCTGCATCTGTTTAAAATTATATTAGAAAGAAGTTAGAAAAGCCCCTCTTTTCAGAAAAAGATATAATCTCTTACTTTAAATCTTGGCAGACTGAACACTCTAGTCAACAGGATAACAGCTATGCATTTAAGCTATCATTTCCCAATTATACATAAATTAATTATTCACTGCCACAGGGAAAAATAAGCCAAATCGTACATCATTCCTACAGCAGCTAATTGGGCATGGAGCGGGCCAGCTCTGGTGGTAAATGGTAAATAAAGCATATAGTTTATCAAATTCTGCATGTAGTTAGACAAGTTAATTTGTTTCCCACTAAAGGATTTTTTAAGAACTAAACCATTTATCTCAACACTAATATGCAAGATTGCCTTTACACATACACCTCCTATTCCATATGTCCCTCACTCAAAATATTTATTAACAAGCATCACTTACAAAATGTGTATGTGTACTTATATATATATGCATACATGTGTGTACACAGACACATAGAAAACCTTACAATTTGAATAAACTTTACAGTGAATACACAGATATTGAAGTCTCAAAGCTTCCAATAATAACATATAAATGCAAAGTTTTCTAAGATACTCATATGGAGTTGCCTCTGTACCAAAGGCTGCTCAATCACATGCCATTTATTTGCAGGTTTCAGGAAAACTAAACACAATTCATTTGCAAGGTCCAGCTGCTTCGTCATGTAAAATTGAAGCCACTGGAAAGTTAGAGAATGGAATCAGCTGCAGAGGGGGTTTTTTTGTTTGATTGTGTTTTGGGTGGGTTTGTTTTTTTTAAAACAAAACAAAACTTTAAGCTGTTCTTAATTTGAGTTTAAAACATGAAGAAATTACTTTCTGCTTTTCTCCTTCACCACAAGCAAAAAAATCCCATACACATCTAAGCAATTCTCAAGCAACCTGTGCTCACTAGTGCAATGCGTTGCTCTCCCCATACTACAACTGCTCCTGAACTACCATCATTCACTCATAGCTCCACAGAAGTCTTGGTAAGAACAGAAGATATTTAGACTTCAGAGCTGGAAAACCGAGTAAACTTACTCTACACAGAATAACACTTAATTTCTTTTTTTCTTAAGGTAGTTAGAAAAACTATGAAAACCATCTTGACAAAACACGGGTGATGTTACACATTGATGCTGAGGTGTAATGACCTAAATGCTCCCTACTTTTTCTGAAGTCCTAATAACACACTTAGATATTCAACCCTTTCCTACTCTCCCCTAGAAACAGAAAAGGGAAAGAAATCCCTTACATGTTTTCCTGGCTGACGCCGCAGGAACTCATCAACCCACAGCAGGATGCAGTGAGAACCAAAACATGGCTCTTTGCAGTTGAGAAGGAAAGTCTTTAGCCAACTGGAAGTGACTGCTGATGGAAACGTTATTATTTTCCTTTTCCAACAAATTAATTGAAGGAAAAGCTTAACTTGATGTTTCATTCTGGTATCTATAGGCAACTGATATTCAGTGATAACTGATAGGCTCACAATTTAGGAGTAAAATTTTTTCTCCTTAATGCAAGTGGCATCACACATTTGGTATTGATAATGCAGATGGATTTGGCTTGAATTCCCAGTTATCTAAGGATCCAAACTCATGATACTGATTATTTTTCAAATCTCGTGTTTTCTAAGACAAACTGGAGTTCGCATTCTCTCATATTCCCTTGCATGTTTGAACCCTTGGAAAATAGCTGTTCGTGTTTCAAAGGGTCTGATTTTCTACTCACAAGGACTAGAATTTTCTCCTTTGTATTTTACTTTTGTCATTCAAAATTATTATCTAATCCACAGTCTAAAATGCTGAGGAATTAGCGCAGATACCACAACATCAAATACCTTTGTGAGAACCGCCCAGCCCACTGTAAATCAGTTCAAGGTCAGCAAGGGCTGCACACACGGCAACCACCTCGCCGTCTGCCATGTGTAACGGGTACCTTGAGGAAGAGATTTCCAAATGCACATCGGCAACTAGCAAACAGGCAACACCTGTGTTCCCAGAAGCATTCATTTCTCTGACAGCAAGCCATGAAATACAACAGTCCACAACCACCAACCACAACCAAGAAACCTGCTCCCCCATCACTGAGCAAGTGCACCACAGTGCTGCTAACTTCAATGCATGACACCTTGTCCTGACATGGAGTACCACTGCAGACAATAATCTACAGATGAAACAGCTTTAAATCTCAGCCCCAGATTATTCCTGTTCTGGGTAACACCATGTGGCTGTAGGCTATGATGAGGAGTAACGCTCAAGGCTCTTGCTGGCAGACACTGCTAGTCACAGATGTGACAAGGAAGGGGAGCAGCAGAATGTCACTTCAGGGTGTAGAGTAAAAGCACACTGGAACAACAATTTACATTTCCGTCTGCAGTTTCTGTGTGTCGCTTCCAAATGAAGCCAGCACTGTCCACAGAAATGTAGGAAGTCCTACCAAAAAAAAAAAAAAAAAAAAGACAACAAAAATCCCAACAAAGGTGCTCTGTGCATAACCCAGACCTACAGGTGACTTAGGGAGATATTTTCAACAGACTCCTAAAAATGTTAGCGGAAAGATCACAATTGAAAATAAAATGGTGACAATATTTCTGTCTAATTGTGCTCTGGCCCGGACTGCTTGGTGAGAAGGGCAGGCTGCGTCAGCCAGGAGGATCACTCCCATCCCCACAGCAGGAACACACCCCACGCTTCTAAGTATTTGCTTCAGAAAATTCCAAACCCAAATTATCTGCCATAGTCCTCTATAGGGCAGGGAGGAGGCATTTCAGCCCCTGTGTGTGAGAAGGTCTGGCACCTTCCTTCTTCCCCTTGCACACTCGAGCAGCCCTTGGTTAAGAGCTAGGACTCACAGTCAAACTTCTCTGTTGTCAGCAAGGACGTCTGGCTGAAATGATGAAATGGAATTTCACATGCTGATTCACAGTAGCTTTGATAGCACAGCATCCAAAAAAAGTAAAGAAACTAACACATGATTACAGTTCTGAGAAAAAAAAAGTCAAATTGTGAAGAAAGCTTTGTCTAATTTTGCCTCTGGTCAAAGACAAAATTATTCATGGCAGAACTCTGTGTTTTTGGGTTTGTTTTTTTGGTTTTTTGACCTGCATATAGCCCATACATGACCCTCCACTTTCAAATGAGCATTTTGGGAAGAAAGAAATAAATCCTTTTTAGAGTCATATTTGGAAACACTGGATCATCCAAAGATTCAGAGGTAAACAGTGCTGGAAGCTGCTGGCCTGGTGTTTTATTCCCCATCCTACCATCTAATGCCATACCTGAGCTGCTCTGCGATTTCTGTAAGCAGGGCAAGACACTGCTCCCACTCAGAAGAGCTCATTTCAACTGGCCAGGTGTGTGTGTGGGGGTGTATCTCTTCCCTGCAAAGCAGAAATTGTACATCACATCCACACACAGCAAAGTTAAAAGAAAATCTCACAGCAATAATTTACCTAAATATTTAAATTAAAACAATTTAAAAGTATTAAAGTTAATTCTCATGGAGATTAATGTAATACTAAATGGAAATAAATTAATATTTTCATTCCTCCAAATGAAATGAACACAGAATCCACACATAAAACAAACCATAGAGTTTGCATTGGAAAGACAGCTTAGAACTCCTGAGCTTTAAATCAAAACTTTTTTTTTTTATTAAAGTATGAATGCATTTATGCTGGAGAATAGTTTACATACATTGTAAAGCAACAAGCATATTTTCAAGAGGCACGGGCCCTCCTCAATATGTCTCCATGCTCAATCTACGTGCTTTAACACTGGATTCACAGATACACTCTTACATAAAAACATATAGACCCACAAAACACAAACACAGAGCTATCCGTTTTAATTAGCTTTTTTAAAGGCTTCTGTAAGGTGCCCTAGTGCCCCTAACATTACCATAATTATTAACGAAATTGTACAAAGGAGCAGCATTACTTGCAAACTTTTGATCTACTCTCGGCCTTAAAAAATTTGAAGTGAAACAAGTTTTTCCTTTTTTTCGAGTTTTATTAAACATTTACATTTAAGAAAGGTACGTCTCTGTATATCTGTGAACAAGGAAAGATATGGGAATCTTAACATGAGCTTCTCAACCAGAACAAACATTTAAACCTGACTCCTTGGAACCATTTCCTTTGATCTTTACAGTAACGCAGCCCTGGCTGTGCGATGAGGCACTACCAGCTCCATCCCACCTTGGCCACTCGACCAGCAATGTGGAGACCGGTAACACGGAGTTGAGGCTCCCACACTCATATCACTTCAGACCTGAGGTTGATGAGAAGTCACAGTTCAAACACTGGCAGATCCAAGTGTCCCTCAACTCTTGCCACTGGACTGTCCTCCTGTGGAGCACAACAGGAAAATGCACAGATAGTGGTGCCGGCTCACTGTACTCCTAGCCATCACGGAGTATTTTTGCCCACTGCTTTTTGGTATCCCGCAGTATATAGTCTGAAACTGCAACTACTGGTGTTGGGTGAAAGACGTGGCAGCAGGTATATTAAGAAAATGGGTACAATTAATAAAATAAAGGATAGCATATGATATAATGTGTATATACAAGCATCTTCTTTCATTTTTTATCTGTGAAATGTGAAATAACTGCAGAATGCCAGGCCATTAGTCTAAAAGGCTATGTATGGCAGTCTTAGCCTATGTATGGTCAAAGGATTTTTGTGATGCATCATGGAGAAAGTTTCTTCGGGAACCATTAGGGCTTTCCAGGCCTACTTGCTCTTGTGCATCAGCCCCCAGCTAGGAATGACAGAGGAGCAACTAATAACATTGCCTGACCAGTCCTACAAAACAAACAGGAATTACTCTACTTCATGGTAGACAACAAAGGGACAGTGATGAGTGGGTGACAGAAAGGGGAGGGAGCTTTTTTCTCACTTTTACAACAGCAGCAGATTTCAATGTAACATGATTACTTTAATGATGCATATCTGTAGGTACTGAATTGCTCTTTTGATTTAAAAAGCTGGTCAGATAAGTGTTTGGCTGTCCTTTCATTCCCCAGTTCAATTGTTGCAAACTATCAGCTCTCATTCCCTAAGCCATTTCTGCCTTTGCTGAACCATGAATGAGTTCAGTCAGCCATCGTCAGATTCAAATTCATGAGACACTTCCTCTGAGGAGCTGTTCCTGTGGATCCGGCCATCACTTTTCATGCTGTGAAAAGTCTTCTTAAAGGCCTCCATCATGGCATGGGCCAGCTTCTTGGCCTCCAGCTTGCTCTCACACTCTACAGCATGGCAGTCCATCTGGTATGACAAGTCATCGTTGATCTCCCGATAGACCCAGGCAAAGATGTTTGGGCTGATGTTGTGGTCAGCAGTGCAGTAGGCTATACGTGCTACCTGAAAGGTATCCATGTGGACTGTCGCCTCACCTTTGAGGTCCAGGTGATGCAGCCAGACTTGGAAAGGGCGAATTTCCAGAAGGGCATTAGCTGGGTAAACATCCTCCCTGGCAAGCGTGTGCTTCTTCCATAATTCAATGACTGGTTTCTCTGTGCAGCCTGACAAAAATTGCATCCCTGTTGTGGAAACCTTACCCAAATATGTAACCTGCAAAGAAGAGTAAAGATACGTGAAACACAAACAGTAGATTTCATTGTTGCTTTCTGTCACTCCAGGGAACTTTCCTTTATCTGGAAAATAAAAGCATCCTCTCCTGCAAACTCCCCAGTGTCCCCATCATCTTCACTACAACAGTTTTCAAACTGCTTTCCAGATACTTGTTTATTCAGATATTGACTTCAGCATTCAAACCTAGATGTTAAAAATACTCAGCTTCTGAGTTTCAAGGGATTTCACTCTCTTCAGTTCCCCTGGAAAGCTCAGCTTTAGAGCCCATGACTGTATCTCTAAGCTTGCGTTAGCAAGCCTAAGTGCCAGTGGAGCATGTCCCAGGTAGCTGAGATGCTAACTACTTTTTCCATTCTACTTTATTAATATTATTTATTTGCATCATATTTCAAACATTACTATTAGGGAGACTGAGACATTCTCAGTTTGGTAACACAAGGCTACAGAGGGTCAGAAAAGCATGATCACAGCAGAGGATTTTAAACTGTTTGAAGATTTTTTTCCAAAATGATCCTGTTTTTCTACCACTTGTGCTGTTTCTATTTAAGTATTAAGCCAGGAATAACTCAAAGCTATTCAAAACTTTATCCCTGAGCAGGGTTGAGATAATTATTACATCAATTTAAGATAATACACTGTTTTAAAAAAATCTAGTAAGAAATCTACCTTGTTTAATGACATAATCTCTGTGCTTTTCTGTCCGGCTCTTTTGAGTAAATATCCTCTTACCCAATCTGCACAGGAAAACACAGGTAACTTTAGTGCCCTTACTATATTTTGTTCACCAAAAATCAAATTAACTCAGAAATCCATATCAAAATTTTGTATTAAGCCCCTATAGAAACATATCCCTAAATCTGTGCAGCTGCTTTCTCCTACTTACAGCTGAATGGAAGATTGTTTTAACTAAGAAAAGAGTTTTTCTCTAGAAAAGACAGATTGACACTACATAAATACAATTATGAAGATTATTCTATTTATTGCTGTTGTCAGAATGGTGCATTTCGGAACAACTATACGCAAGCAAAATTGCTTCTAATTTGTCTCTTGCAGCAGTAACTACTTGAGACAGAATCTCCAGCCTCTTGCTAGATGTTTTAAAACCTCATGCATTTTACTCAAGGCACTTGGAGAAAAAAGTAAACAAATGCAATTTCCAAACTAATTTCTTCAAAATTCTATATTAAGCACACACAGGGTATGAGATATTTTTATTTTGCATATACTTTAAGAAATGCAAAGAAAAAATATGGGATTTCCACATTTAAACACATTTAAAAAATCATACCCATAAGGAATATATCCCATGCAAACTAAGATCTCCACAATAAAAATATTTTGCTGCAAGCTTTGTAGATTTTGTTAAATTGAGAGACCTAAATTAGGCCATAATTAAGGAAAAAGCTTACAAAACATTATTGGAAGTCCTGGTGGCTTAATCATGCCTGCCAAAAAAAAGAAATTTCATAGCACTGACATTTCAGAATGGGAAGCCTTATTCTCTGCCTATAAATATTCATGCTTTGCATTGGGAATACGTTAAATCTTATAAAGCTTTATACTTTTTGGAACAGTGGGAAACACAACAGCTAGAACAGTTAACAAGGGAAGACCTGCCAGTGTTTTGTTTTATTTTATTAGTGATGAGAGTTGAGTTCACTAAAGTACTGTAGAATAACTTAAAAGAAAACCTCAGAGCTCACAGTGCCAACTAAACACAAACAAAGAGCACATACAAGACCAAAGAGGAATGTGTCTGCAACATATTGGGAGGTACTTCAACATACATCCACCTCATATTGCTTTGGAAAAGATCAAGATCAGTGGGCAAATCTGCACATTCAATATACTCTCCGAAGGCTTGTTAGGTACTATTTCTTATTCACAAGCCAGCTAACAAGACTGACACACATTGTAAATTAACTGAGCATTTGGGGTCAGATTCAAAGCCCATTGCAGCAACAAGTCCTTCACTGACTTCAAAGAGATTTGCACAAAGCTTTTAAACCCTAGGGAACAGAGAATTTGCCTCTTGCTCATGCACTTTGTCACTGCACAAATACGGTTTTGAATCCTCAGCCACAGGAGAGATTCTGCAACATTTTTTCCCCCCAGCTGCTGTTCAGAGAAGACCAGTATCACTTGGAGCATGCACAAATAAGCACCTCCTGTTAGTGCAGAGTCCAAATCCACAGAAAATGCAGGGAATTGTTTCATTGTGAGGTTGCCTGCAAGAGGAAGCTGTTAACTTCACAGGCCACAACAGCATGAGGAATGGGAGAAGAGAGGAAAGCAAAGGCAGCTACATCACATTTAGAATGTATTATTACGGGTCTGGCAGGCAGTTAGCACTGCTGAGCTTGGTGCTGCAAATTCACCCACAACATAGCATCAGCTCCTCAGCACAGACAACTCCCGAGTGATGCTCAGGACACCTCTGGCAGCTGAGGAGCAAGACCAGAGCAGGCTGTCACACAGGAACATAAATTGAGTTTAATGTTCTCGCTGTTCCTTCCCTGCCGCTAACCGCAAATCCCCATTGGCTATCAATCCATGCATGGACTGCCTAAGTGTGAAGTTAACAAAAAATATGCGTTTCCTTACAAATAAAGTTATCATCTGAAGAAAAGCAAGAAGAAATTACTCTGAAAGCAGACAAGGCAGAGGTAACTAATAAGAAGGATGGGATGATGGCTTGTTTACCAAAATGGGACTTAATGGTCTGATTTACTGTCCCAGCTCTGTTGCAGTATATCTGCGTAGGAACCTTTGGAAAGTTGCTTCCTGTAACACTACTTTGCATTTCCATTATATAAATCTCATTCTCCTTTGAGGACACATTCATAAATATTTATATGGTGCTTAGACATTACAACAAGGAGTTCACAGGAAAGAGAATGCATGAAACCTCTGGTTTAGAGTCTCTCCTGCACCACGTCTCTCATTGAAACATCAACATCTACTAACGTTGCTGGGTTTTTGTTTCTTTTTTAAACGAATTATCTTATTTTTTCCAGTTTGACATACAAGCACTTCACAAGAGAAGTATTACCAAAGCTCTTAATGAAGACTGTTGTCTAACATTTCATCACTTTTATGGTTGCCTGCTAAACATAGAACAGGGATACAGGGGATGATGAGACACCTCAAATATGTGACACAAAAAAGGGAGCATCCTGTTCAGAATAAAGTTTTCTTCATTATTAAATATCATCTACATGTTATCTATTACATATTAATCCATCTGGAGCTGGCCAATTTAGTAACTTAGATATAAATATTTGCATCATTGCAGGGACAGTACCAGTATGAACTGAAACCAGCAAAAGACAGATTTATAGATCTGTTACAAGGTTATTTCACAAGCAATGCTCCCTGCATTTTGGCTCCTACCTCATTGTCTCAGAACACACCCACCTTTATTTAAATGCCTAAAAATCACTAAGCACACACATCATTAGAGTAAAGCTACTACTATTACAGTATAATCACCTTTCTATCCAATATCCAAGTTTGTCAAACAAAGATCAGAGAACAGATTATTCCTTCCATTATCAGATGGAGAAGAGAATTATTTTGAGGCAAGAATCCCCATTGGTGGTCTTTTCCCTTTAAATTGATGCAGCAGGAAGCATGAAAAAAAATACTTTCATCTTTAATATGGAAAAGAACCAGATGTGAAGGGCACAGAAAGACATTATAGTTGTTGGTGCTGCTGCTGCTGTTGTTGTTGTTATTATTATTATTATTGTGTGTGCATGTGTAAACACGCACTGAAGAAATGCCTGAAGAGAATCAACTGTATGGCCTTACTAACTGGAGCAATCACTGACGACGACTGGCAACCGCCAGAGCTCAGGCCGAAAGCCACGTCTGTGATAACACAGCACTGATCACAGGCAATGTTCAACCAGGACTGAATAATGCTTTTCCTTCCTTTGAAACACTAAACAGAGGCCACTTGGCAGCAAACACCATGAGGATGACCTATTTGTGACTGCATGGCATGTCCTACAGCAAGTGTCATCCTACACAGACCAAGGTATATAGCTGCGGTCTTTCCCCCCTAGCAGAGTAGCCACAGGTTGGTTGTAATATGTAAATTATAATCAGTTACTTGAGTTGGATGCTGTATTTTAAGTGAGAAAATGAATAGCAAAGCCAGCTCAATGCTACTGTGTATTGCTACTTAAGCAATAAAGGCATCTTGTATCATGTAATCTTCTTCCAGGGTAGGAGTATATTTCTTTATGGCTGTTACAGTCCTTTGGTTTGTATGTTCCATCTTTCCCATGGATTTCTAGAAGATACAAGTCACAGCAATTGCTTGTGCATGTTAAAAATTATCCACATTCTTTCCAGCCTTTCTATGACAAACTGGCATTTTCCATCTGATCCTTTGCTCCCTGGCAAGCTACCGTGATCCATAACATAAACATACCTGTGGTTTCAGCAGTCCTGTACTTGCAAACATACAAACCTTTATCAAAAGCCAAGATAGTCTGAAGTGCTCCTTGTTTCACCCTAGAGACTTGCCGACACCCGTGTCAGTATCTAACCAAACTGTCCTCAACAGAAAAATGCTGTGCCTTTGACCTTTTGTAACACCGCTACAGCCACCTGACATGCGAAAATACCTCATGGCAAAGGACATGAAGATAAATTGATGTCATCTTTCATGCACTGTCCTGGACACAGAAAAACATCTGAGTATTTTGACGTTGTTTTCAACTCCTTCAGCCCAGTAACCTATAGTGAAAAGCTTAGGCTCAAGAGCTTACCAACTTTGAAAAGACCAATACAGCAGCTGCCATAGACATTTTCACTTCCAGCAGAGCACGAGTTGTCAGTAGAAGTAAGGACGTTTTACTTTCTGTACTCAATTTTTTTCTGTGTAATTGAGCTCACATCATTTACTTGCAGCTCATATGAGATGAAGAACAGCTTAGCTCCTGCATGTGTCGAGCACAACCCCCTGTAACCCAAGCCTACAGTGCCATTCAGAGCTGACTCCCCTATGGACCAACAGTCCATACAGCTCCTGACTCAGGAGCCTCAGCTGGGCACCTGAAGTTAGGCAGCCTCATTTCTTTTTCTCCCTCTGTTTCCATACATGGTCCATAGACGGTGACTGCTCCAGAAAAGCAGATCCAAATTGTAAAGAGGCATAATTATTGCATTACATGAGTGCAGATGCTCTCTTGGCACAGGAACCTGTACACACACAGGACTCTGGGCTCTCTCACTATTTAAAACCATGATCAAAGGGCCACATGGAAAACTAACTACTTAGTTATTTCTTTATTATAAGTATTTCTTCCATACCAGACAATGAGGGTCTTTGTCAACAAAATTAACAACAAAAATTAAAAAATTAAAACAAATAGAGCACTGAACTTGAGCCAGCAGGTATTTACTTTGGATATTTGAGGTCATCAGAGGATGCTCTAGAGGACCTAGAATCTTAGGCAAATCTTAGTAATGAATGACTTGTCTTTTTTGTCAATCTAGATTTTAAAATGAGCACTCTTTTAGCCTCAGACCCCGTGTAGTTGCAACTGATTATGTTTGATCTGAGACAGTAAGATAGTCCTCACTTAAAGGTGAGGCAAGTGAAGGTAATGAGACATTTTCTTCCTCAAATCAGTACAATTTCTCCTTTGGCAACTTCAGGGCATGTGTTAATGAATAGAACAACTGGAAGCATCTGTGTCAGGATCACAAAATACTAGGAGTTGGAAGGGACCT
>NW_010181159.1:0-739 GCF_000695765.1 Mesitornis unicolor
CCAAGAAAAATTGCAACAAATGCCTAAAAATGTTAAGAAGTACAAAAAAAGGAGAAAAAACAGAACTCAGCCCTTTCGAGTACAAACACCTAAAAAAAAATATATATACAGCAAAATCACTCGGTTATTGATCTCAATTATTGCCACAAAAAGTTGAAGTTCTGGGATTTTTCTTCAAAGCTCTTCTCCCACATGAAAGATGCTAGGACTGAAGGCTGTTGCTGGCTCTTGTCTTTTGTATTAAGCCATTTTTGTAGCATCACAAAGTTTTTGGTTCTGAGATTTATTGCGACTCTGGGAGCCAACGTTTGCTACCAGGCCTTCTATGTAGCTCCACACTGCCTGGTTTCAATATGGCAAATGTTGAACTCAAACTCACACCAGAAAGGGGCTAGGATTGCAAGCTGATGCTAGATTTCTCCTTCCAGGGGAAGTGCTTCTGTAGCCAAAAAAAGCTTCTGGCTTTGCCTTTCTGTGTTTGGCTAGCTCATCCACGTTCACCTCCAATTTTCGTGGCTGCTCGTAGGAGCCATCTCTCCAATGGAAACGGTCAAGCTCGTCTCCCACACGAAACATGCTAGGACTGAAGACTGTTGCTGGCTCTTGTCTTTTCTATTAAGCCAATTTGTAGCCTCACAAAGCTTGTGGTTCTGGGATTTCTTCCTTCCCTGGGAGGCAAACGTTTCCTACCAGACTACGCACTGGAGATGCCCACAGCCTGCTTTCAAAATGGCAAACA
>NW_010181160.1:0-479 GCF_000695765.1 Mesitornis unicolor
TTATCTATGGCACAGAGGGAGGATGGCGTTTCATGAGTACCCGAGGGCATCCTTAGGCTGCTCTTATCTTCTTCTTATTGATGCACCAAGTTAAGATGAAGCTTGGAGCTACAGGCCAGGACAGGATGGGGATTTAAGTGTACAAGATGATGAGCAACACTTAAGACACCCTGGGGTACCTCCAGGGTGAGGTGTGAAGCAAGACAATGTCGTCCCTAGAGAAGGGGGGGAGGGATGCAGCTTGCTCGTAGTCAGGGGAGTTCTTGCTCAGGTGTTTACAACAGACTTTGCATCCTTGGTGTAGCAAGGTCTTCTCCCAACACGTTTCATCTGCCAGTCTGCACCAGGTTGCATCACTTCATCTTGCCCATTAGCAAAATTATAGGATGCTCTTCCCTGGCAAGGTTGGAAGAGATGGTTGGGAGGAGGGTAGTAGCTGCACCCCCATTGTGGGCTGAAGCCCCTGATTGCTTTTCCAT
>NW_010181161.1:0-826 GCF_000695765.1 Mesitornis unicolor
TCCTAAAAGCCATGCCACTGAAGAACACCAATACAACAATCAGGTGGACCAGGCTGCCAAAGTATTCCAAACAGATTTGGACTGGGAGCATGAAGGTGAACTGTTTCTAGCTCGGTGGGCCCATGACACTTCTGGTCACCAAGGGAGAGATGCCACATACCGATGGGCCTGTGACCAAGGGGTGGACTTGACTATGGACGCTATTGCATAGGTTATCCATGACTGTGACACATGTGCTGCCATCAAACAAGCCAGATGGATGAAACCTTTGTGGCACAGAGGAAGGTGGTTGAAGTACAAGTATGGAGAAGCCTGACAAATTGACTACATCCAACTCCCTCAGACTCGTCAGCATAAACGCTACGTGCTCACAATGGTGGAAGCAAGCACTGGGTGGTTGGAAACTTACTCGGTGCCTCATGCCACTGCTCGCAAAACCATCTTGGGGCAGCATGGTACCCCAGAGAGAATAGAGTCAGACAATGGGACTCATTTCAAAAACAACTTTGTAAACAGTTGGGCTAAAGAACATGGTATTGAGTGGATATATCATATTCCTTATCATGCACCAGCTTCTGGGATAATTGAACAGTATTATGGCTTGCTAAAAACCACTCTGAAAGCAATGGGTGGGGGAATTTAAAAAAATTGGGACAAACATTTGGCAGACGCCACCTGCTTGGTTAACACCAGGGGATACATTAACAGAGCCGGTGCCGCCCAGTCAGACCTGATGCACGTAGTAGAAGGGGATAGAGTCCCTGTTGTATGTGAAAAGAAACTGCTGGGGAAGAGTGTATGGGTCTCTCCTGCTTTGGGCAGGGGC
>NW_010181162.1:0-6795 GCF_000695765.1 Mesitornis unicolor
ACGTTCTGTGATTCTGTGATTCTGTGACCAGAGAGAACTGCCATAATGATGAGAGTCTATCAGAGAAACATAAGCAATCTAGAGCTGGTGACATAATTCAGAGTGAGACAATGAATAAAAATAGGCTTAAGAATTGGAAAATAACTGCCTTTTAGTGACTAAGACATATGATTAGTTGTAAAAGACAAACATTAGATTTAACTCAACCTTGATGTTTAAAGTTTTGTGGGTTTGTTTGTTTGTTTGTTTTACATTCACTTACCTAAATACTGACAGATTATTACAGAATTGTAATAAGGAACTGGAATTTAGGATTTTGTAATATAAAGGTATGATAAGGAAACAACTTTTACAGTGAGACCTCAGTAACTGCCAATTACCTACATACCATAAGATCAGTATTTTTGAAGCGTAAGGAATGTATGAGAAGAGATGCACAAACTTTTCATGCCACAGAGATTTTTCACTGGGGAAGCATTTACAGCTCACAAGTATTTCTGCATTGCAATTTATAACAGTGAAAAGATACAATAAGGCACAGGACATGTAATACCATTTTATACAAGGATTAAGGAGTACAGCACAGTTTGATTATGTTATTGGGTAATAAATTATGAAGATTATATATATTAATTATAAAAATAAGAAGAAAATAACTGCACTAAAATGTGTCAAAGATCACAGTAATTGAAAAAGCACTAGGAATATTTTAGTTTACTAAGTAATAATAACATATTTCTCGTTATTTGAAGAAATGTGTAAATTATGATGTTTCCTCATCCTTGCAAGAAATTCTTAAGCTCATGTTATCAAGACTATTGCTACAAAAGCATACAATCACAAATTATGCCTTATAGAGCTCAATGCTTAATTGAGAAAAAGTGACAAGCTGTAAAAGAAGTGGAATAAAGATATTTGAAGAAAAAATGTATTTCAGAACAAATGCCTTAATATAAACATTCAAGAAACTAAGAAACATTAAAACTTGGTTTCCTAAGTGGACTGCACAAGATTCTTATCTTATACCTAGGTGGAATCATCATGCATGCAAATGAACCTTCACTTGGTAGGTTTGCAGGGCAGAAATAAGAAAAGGGTGCTGGTGTGGTACTATCAGTCAAAACGCTACCTCTGCAGACCAATAGTAAGCAAAAACTCTGCCCCAAACCCCACAGCCCAACAAAATAAGAGTTGGTAGTGGGGCATCAGCTCTACATACAACCTCCTTGGTCTTGCACAGGTGACCAGGAGGCAGAGAGGACTTTCTGAATAGATATTTGTGGCGGGTTGACCTTGTCTGAACATCAGGTGCCCACCAAGCTGCTCTATCATTCCCCCTTCTCAGCTGGACAGTAGGGGAGAAAATATGACAAAAGGCTCATGGGTCGAGATAAGGACAGGGAGATAGAATCACAGAATCCTAGAATGTGTTGGGTTGGAGAAGACCTTTAGAGGTCATCTAGTCCAACCCCCCCTGCAGTAAGCAGGGACATCTTTAACTAGGTCAGGTCACCCAGAGTACCATCAAGCCTGACCTTGAATGTCTCCAGGGATGGGGCCTCCACCACCTCACTGGGCAACCATTGACCACTACTCTCTGAATATGACTATCCAACCAATTCCTTATCCACCAAACAGTCCATCCATCAAATCATGGGCAAACCAGACTCATCTTGGGGAAATTAATTTAATTTATTACCAATTAACAAAGGAATAACAAGGAATAAGAACAAATCTAAAAACACCTTCCCCCCACCCCTCCCTTCTTCCCAGGTTCAACTTCTCTCTTGATTTCTCTACTTCCTCTCCAAACAGCACAGGGGAGTGGGGAATGATGGTTGCGGTCAATCATCTTTGCTGCTCCTTACTCCTCACTCTCTTTCCCCACTCCAGCATGGAGTCCCTCCCACAGGAGATAGTCCTCCACGAACTTCTCCAGCATGGGTCCTTCCCATAGGCTGCAGTTCTTCATGAACTGCTCCAGCATGGGTTCTTTCCATATGTCCTTTATTTATTGTGTATGGATATTTCCTACTCACTTTCATACAATCTGTTATAAAGTCTGTATAAACAAGAAAAATATGCTGTTTTCAGTTATCCACCAAGAAACAAGATTTCTGGTGGCCAATATAAAGTATGAGCCCCAGTCATTGTGTCTCCTGCCAACAGAGGAGCACCTGCAAATTGTGTCAGGTCACTACCCTCAACCGATAAATGCCAAGAAAAAAATATCACACATATGGAGCAACATACAAAAAAACCCTATATAAACCTGACCACTCCTCAAGCCTCATTCAGTTAGGCACAATATTGAAGCAGAAATTAATCTCCCACTATTAACTTCACTGCTTAAGTCTGAAAATTTATCTTAACAGTTGCTGTTTTCTGTAGCTACTGTTTTTACTGTACCTATCCTCACAAAGTTGAGGATAATGTCAGCCTGAATAGTAAAATTCAGCCAAAGAGCTGCATAAAAGACCTAAGAATACTAGCAGAAAGGAGTAAAAACTATGTTATTCATGTATTACTTCTAGTGAAATACCACTGAAGCCTAACGTGATACAAACTTACAAGCATAATGTGTATAAAGCAGCAAAGACTAAGTTCCATACACTAAAGAAAAGTAATAATTATATGGCTTTTTATTATTATTTTTGGTTCCGATTTGGAATTTGATTTTAGGACTGATTCAACTTTTATGTAGTTCAAAAGAAAAGAGTCCCTCAGCATAGAAGCATGGTCTAAGAAAAAAAAATACTAGATGTGAATTTCAGTGCTAGTTTTCTTCTTAAAGGCAACAAAATATATGAGAACATGATTGCAATGTCCATCTAGCACAAGGAAACTAGAGTCCTTTAAAGTAGTTCATTGTAAGAGGACAAGCTCAGAAGTCTCATACTTGACTCTTGTCCAGAAACAAGAATCAAAATGAATTATTAAGCTGTGGTCTAAATGTTTGAAGATTTTTCAGCTGGGGACATTATGCAGCCTTAAATGGTAAAAACAGTAAGTTATATCCCAATGAAAATCCTAGGAAAAATAATCTACAAATAAGACAAAGTTCCAACACACCATAAATTAATCTGGAAATGTTCACATAAGAAAAAGGACTCTGAGAGCAATAAGCAAAGTGTTAAATAATATTTAATCAGGTAAATATTTAGGTCGAGAGAGGTTCTCCTCCCCCTCTACTCTGCCCTGGTGAGACCGCATCTGGAATATTGCATCCAGTTCTAGGCCCCTCAGTTCAAGAAGGACAGGGAACTGCTGGAGAGAGTCCAGTGCAGGGCTACAAAGATGATCAAGGGAGTGGAGCATCTCCCTTATGAGGAGCGGCTGAGGGACCTGGGTCTCTTTAGTTTGCAGAAGAGGAGACTGAGGGGAGACCTCATTCATGTTTAGAAATATTTAAAGGGTGAGTGTCACAAGGATGGAGCCAGGCTCTTCTCGGTGACAAACAATGATAAGACAAGGGGTAACGGACACAAACTGGAACACAGGAGGTTCCACTTAAATTGGAGAAGAAACTTCTTCTCAGTGAGGGTGACAGAGCACTGGAACAGGCTGCCCAGAGAGGCTGTGGAGTCTCCTTCTCTGGAGACATTCAAAACCCGCCTGGACGCCTTCCTGTGTAACCTCATCTGGGTGTTCCTGCTCCGGCAGTGGGATTGGACTAGATGATCTTTTGAGGTCCCTTCCAATCCCTAACGTTCTGTGATTCTGTGTGTGAAATATTTTTGCACTAAGTACATATGAAGTCCATTGCAAAAACATTAAAACATACTTGGATTTCCAGGCACACTGAAGTATTTTAATGACAAATATATCATGATTCTTCTTCCTGCTATCTACTCCTTTTCTCTTCTGCTAAGCCTTACATTCCAGCTTAACAGCAATGTATTTTCTACTCCAATCAACTATACAATTCAGTGGTATTTCCTAGAAAAAATTGTCTTGTGTGTCAGAAATACAGAAGAAAATCCTTCAGGGACAGCTTGATATACCACAGATTCCAGCTGAAATAATACTGAAGCAAGAAATTAAGAATTTCCTTAGTGAACCTACCAGCATAGAAATGGGCTTCACGCCATAATTTTAAAGCTATGTGGATTCAGAAGGAACAGAAAAATAATGCTGTGTGAAAGATCAACTTAAGTAAAAATCAACTGAAAAGGTCTACACAAGCAGCATTATGGTATTGCACTATTACATGATTGTGCATATTTTCATGGGAAAAGAAAAGCAGCTCATGTGGAATTTTAGAAGAGTGAAGTCCTTTTCATAATTTTCTGGTTAAAAGTCATTTGGTGGTACCAGACCAGACAAAAACAGTGACAAAAAAGTTACCCTGCAGGTGCCACACAGAATCCATTAAGAGTAAACAAACCATTCTTTTCTTGAGGAACTACCGATCTTCTGTCAACAATTAAACACTCCATTAAATTGAACTGCACATAACAAAGAACTGTGTGAATTTTCAGTGCAACTCAATTATTAGTGTTTCCATACAATTCTGTACTGCCCACATTTTTAGGAATTAGACCTGCAAGCTTCTCAATTTTACACATTCAAAGAATTTAACATTATTAGACTGTCATAAATGACTTAAGATTTTTGGCAGGCCATCTGCTGTAATAGCTCTGAATTTCCCTTAAGTGCCTATTGTGGGTGACTTATTTTAACGAGAATTAACGCTACCTTGTGGTTCAGAAAAAAAATCTAAACTCTTAATTCCTTTGCCCTTTGCTTGGCATGTTAGTGATGCAATGTTACATGTGGTATTTGCTTAAGGTAAATTTAATATGCATGACGTTACAAATTGAACATTCTTTTGATTTAACTATAAACTATTAATCCTTCTAAAGCAGACTAAGACTATTATGCTTGGTCTGTGTACTTTGTATGCCTTGGTCAGCAGAGGCTACAGGGGTGGCTTCTGTGAGAAGCTGCTTTCTAGCAGACAGATATAAGCTTCCCTTATGTCTGATAGAGCCAATGCCACCTGGCTTCAAAACAGACCCACCAGTGGCCAAGGCCAAACCAATTAACAATGGTGGTAGCACCTCTGTGATACCATATTTAAGAAGGGGAAAAAAACCTGCTGCACAACAACAGTAGAGAGAGCAGTGAGAATATGTGAGAGAAACAACACTGCAGACACCAAGGTCAGAGAAGAAGGAGGGGGAGGAGGTGCTTCAGTTGCCAGAGCAGAGATTCCCCTGCAACCTGTGGTGAAGACCATGGTGAGGCAGGTTGCCCACCTGCAGCCCATGGAGGACCCCATGTCAGAACAGGTTTATGTGCTAAATTATGAGTGGATTCTCAACTATGGACTGTTAGTAAAACCCCTTTATGAAACTTTGAGGGGATCAAAGGAAAACTACACTGAGTCACAGTATATGCTCCGCCTATGGTGATCTCAGTCCTAGAGCAAAAGGAAGGACATTGCCTGTCTCAAGCCACATGCTCAAATACCAAGTTGTAATATCGGACAGGATTATGTGGAACTTAAAATTGCTACAGTGATCAACCCAGTAATATTCTTGAACTCAGAGGTAAGGGACTCTGAACCCTTGTACCATGATTGCCTGCAGACTGTTGAATACATGTTGAATGTTCGAGCAGACAAGATCTGAAAGATGAACTGTTAACTGAAAAACTGCAGTAAATGTAGGTAATGTATTGGCTGATAAAACTGCTAAAGAGGTGACAGAATGAAGCCTCCTTGCATTGGTACCAGTACAACAGGTAAAGCTCCCAATTCTGAAACCTAGTGAGGCAGATTAACAACTGGCATTACTGTTAAAAGCAACTATAAATGGAGAATATTGATTAATAACATCAGCAAAGCAAGCCAGTGTTCCACCACACATAATCATTGAGATTGTAGAAAAAAAGACATAAGGAACGCACTGAGGTAGTGAAGCTATGATTTCTAGTCTACAAGAATCGATTATATATGTGTAAGGATGACTGGGATAATGAAATCTGTAACAACAAAATGTCCCATCTGTTTAAAGAATAAACCCACAAATAGAAAAAGATTGCCCCCAGAAACCACTTGGCAAGGAAATTCCCCTGGAGATTACTGGCAAATTGATTTTTCAGAATTACCAAGACAAAATGGCTATAGATATCTTTTGGTATTGGTTGACACCTTCTCCGGATGGCCAGAAGCTTTTCCCTGTTGCACCAAAAAAGCTAGAAAGGTAATGAAGTCATATTCATTTGATGAAGTAAGACAAAAATGTCAGACCGAAGAACAGTGAACTAGAAGCGACATCTCACTAAGTTTCATTCCATGTCTGCATAATTTTGTGTGCAACAAATACATACTGCAGAGCTACTAGGTTTATTGTACAGATTTGTGTATTTGGGCTTTATGAAATTGTAGCCAAATTATTTGTTGGTTTATGGACATAATGCACTATCTTTAGTCAGTCTTCAGAAAAGATGAAGTCAGAAATTGGAACTTATACTGTAAAATATATTTAATGCTAATAGTACTCTTGCATTTTCTACCTTGCTGATTTTTTCAATTCATGCCAATCTGTATGTATCGAAGGTCTCATAGATCATAGAATCATAGAGTTACAGAATACAAGGTTGGAAGAGACCACAAGAATCATCTAGTCCAACCATTCAAGGTAAAAGTATAGTTTAAATGAGATGAGTCAGCACCCTGTAAAGCTGACTCTTAAAACTGACCAAGGTAAGGAAATACACCACTTCTCCTGTGAGATTGTTCCAATTTCTGATTGATCTCTCGGTTTTGGGGCCAGTCCTGTTTAACAT
>NW_010181163.1:0-12084 GCF_000695765.1 Mesitornis unicolor
CGGGGCGGGGCAGGGCTGGGCAGGCTAGGCTGATGGTAACGCCAACACCAACGCCGGGCATGCGGGGAAGCAGGCGGCGGCCCGGGGGAGGCTGGGCCTCCAAAAGTTGGCGGGCCTAGGGTAAAAGTGCCTGGGCAGGCGTAGGAGGAGAGCTCCGGAGCGGCCAGGTTGGAGCACGCAGCCGGAGGACGGTGGGGTTGGGCACGGCCAGGTGTGGCCAAGGGATAGGGGTCACCTTCGCCAAGCGAGGAGGGGCCTGTTGCTCCAAGGTAGGTTGCAGGCACACAGTTTGTACCGATAGTTCAGCTTGGACTCAAAACTTATTTTTTTCCTGCTCAGACTCTGTGAGAAGCAGAACTGAGGGGCTGGGTTGGACTGAACTGCTTGTGGAGTCATACTGTTCACCATGCTCTGACAGCTTAGGAACTACTGCAGAATGCGGCTGAGCAACTGATGCCGGGCTGAAATGGATGCAGTAGGTAAAGGTGGACACTGGTGCACTTAGATAAGTCTTTTGACATTGGCTTCTGGAAAGCACCATGCTCCAAATGAAGGAAACGGTCTTGATGAAATCACCATGGCTGCCCTCAAAACTAGGGCAAACAGCCAAAAAGAGCAGTAAATGTTGGAAGGGGAACAGCATGGCGGCTGTGTTGGGCTTAGTTAAATCCCACTTCCATTACCCTTCATGAGGCTCATGGTGAGACCACTATGGGTAAACTTGTAAGTGTGCTGCAGGATGGGACAGTGTATGAACATGGATCTTGAAGAAACTGACCGAAATGAAGTGGAGTTCTAGAAAGGAGGAGCATGATAGGTTAGGAAAGAAAAACAAATAAGCAGTAGGGAACAGCTGGCTAAGCAGCCAATTGGAAAAAGTTCTGGAGATTACAGAGGATCCCAAAAGTCATATGAGACTACTAATAAAAAGAAAAACAAAAAAACCACAACTATACCCCACCTAAAAACCAAAACAATGGTATCTTTCTTGTAGAGCATCTTAATGGAAATTATGTAGGATCTAGAAAGTAATTACAAAGCTGTAATCAATAGCACTTAAACCTTAAAGCTGGAATGCCGTGCTTATTTTGACATTTAACAGTAAAGAAATACACCTACTTGGGGGAATCCTGAAAAAAGTCTGATAAGAAACACATTCATTAATGAAAAGCTGAAGGAATTGTTTGGGTTTTTTCCCAGAACAAAGAACAGAAGAGCAGTTCTTCAGTGAATAAGCAGGCAAAGGCATAAACAATAAAGAAATCATTTAATGTCAGTTATGGCCACACCATGCTCATAAATGATTACCCACTGGAAAGGCTTGAGGGCATTTTTGGGGTGTGCATTCACAGAAAGCCTTCAATGTTTCACTGTCATGCCCCTTTGCCAGCTGCTCCACGTGAGACAAACAGCTATAGCTGTGGTGTTGCAGTCTGCTTCTGTCTGTCACTGCCATAGCCCTCTGGTTTATCTCCTGTGCTTATTAAGAGATGTGGCTGCATAAATAAGGGGAGCTGTGGTCTGAGATTATGGCTCCTAAAATTGATCAGCAAAAAAACCCCTAATTTTATGCCAAGCTGAAGTACCCAATAACATCAGGTGCAAGTAACGGGCCAAAACCCAAACAAACAGTAGTTCTGAGATTTCTTTTTGCTAGAATTAGGAAATTCTGTATTTTAAAAAAATTCATTGCACCTTAATCATTCATTGCTTTTTCATTAAGCAACTCAGCCTGTGCTAGTTTGTTTTAATCTGTGCAACCCAGGAAAGGCATTACTCAATCTCTCTTCTATCCTGGACCTCATGGCTGCAAAAAAAGTCCAGCCAAAGGACAGGCTACAGTCCTGGTCATGTCTCACAGTCAGGATCTATGTAGGTATGCTGGCTACTTACAGAGGAAGTACTGTCTGCTGATGGGGCTGCAAAGGTAACACCTGAAAAAAAATGAGGAGGATCTGAAGCTGTGTGCTCAGAGCTTGCTTGTGGGAGATGCCAGGTGGCAGTTTTCACGGTCTGCTTTTTTTGGGTTACATGAACTTTGTGCAATACAAAAGGAATGGATGGGAAAGAAGGAAAGATTGTTCATTCTGCAGTTCAGGTTCCTTGAGGAACAGGTGGCAACATCAAGAGCTGAGCAAGTGGAACTGTCAACATCCAAGCTAGTTCTCCCAAGCAGAGTTCATAGCCAACAGACAAGGAAAAGCCTAAAACAGGTCAGATGAGTATCACCCTGGGAGTCTCTAGTTGCTCCCCAACGCTTGGGTAAGCCTGCAGTAATAAACTTAGATGCTGATATCTATATTAGATCCACAATTAATTAAAATTAGTCCTATTCCCGAACTCCTTTCTAGCGTTCACTCCTGGAGCTCGGCCTTTTTCTGGCATTAACTGTAAGGCTGAGATTTCTGACAGAAGGCCACCATGAAATAAAACAAGCTGCATGAATGAAATACCACTACTGATTGCTTAATGAACAAAAGCAGGAATTTGTGCAGCACAGCTCATGAATCTTAACAACAGCTGCCTGGATCAGAGCACTAGTCCATCTAGACCAATGTGCTGTTCCTGAGAACAGTCCGAGCAGATCTGTTGGGAAACCGATAAAGCAAACAGATGAAGACACTTCCTTAGAAGACTCTTGATCTCCAGCAATTTGCAGCCGAGACAGAAATGGTGTCGTTGTATGTAGTATCCCTTGATGTCCTTAATTTTCCATTCAGTTTTCCAGGTTCACCTGATCACATCTGAAATTTTAGCATTTACAACATCCTGTGAGACAAAATTCCACTGCTTTACTACAGGTAGTTTCAAATACTACATAATTTTGCTTCTTTTGAACCTGCTACTTGCTAGTTTTCTTTTCCTAGCACTGGAAAAGACAGTGAACAATTGATTTCTTTTTCCATCTCTGTATTTTGCAAGCTTTTACATGTCTTTCTAAAATATATATTTAACAAGATCTTCCTTTCTAGTCTGGGGAATCTCAGACAACTTAGTCCCCCTTTCCATGCCTTTGATCATCCTCATCGCCCTCCCTGAAACTTTTCTCATCTCATTCTGAGGAAGACACCTGAAGTGCACCAGAGGATAATCTAGAAAGACCTGGCCACATCCCAACCACCTTCTGGGAACAGTCTCTGACACATATCACCCTCCGAACTGGGTTTCCAAATCAAGCTTCCAAGGCCAAAACTGTGCCAAGGACCACACAAACTGTGTGACATTGACTATCAATGCTCATAACTCAAACAAAGCTAAGGAGTATTCATGCAACCTAATCACCCTTTTGATAATTTTTTTAAAGGTGCATGGCACAGTTTTCATCTGTGCCAACCAACAGAGTCACAGACAGTCCTTAGACACGAGAGCTATTAGATCAAACCCGTGGCCATTTTCTGTCTACATAGAGCCACCCCATTTTGGAGAGTGAGAGGATTTAATAGTGTGGACATTAAACACTGTGTTCCCGTGTGTATTTTCTGTTTTGGGCGAGCTTTGTATTTAATATAAAAACAGCCAATACGGCTGCTTGTGGAACAGTGCTAAGGGATGTGCCCTACTCCAGTTTAACTTAAAGAGCACAGCTGTGGCCTGGATGTGTCAAACTGAGTGTGAGATGAATACTGTCTTGTCTACCACAAGAGCACAGTAGAAAAGGCAGTGGGGTGGGCAGACCTAGTGTGACTAAGCAGTTGAGTATTCCCTGCAGAATTTATCCAGCCAAATGTGAAGGTGTTAAAAGAATGTGTGCCAGGGGAAACAGAGACTGCGGAGGTGGATCAGATTTTCAAAAGCTTTGGCTTTGCAAAGGCCAGACACCACCTCAGTCTGGGCTCTGTCAGCATCACATGGGTGGGAAACCCACATGGCTACAGCAACGACTGACTACCTTCCCTAAGATGAGCACACACAAAACATCCAGCTGCAAGGAACCAGGCCCTGTTCTCCAGCAGAAGACACCACAACCTCCAAAGTTGTGTACTGTTTGTGCCCTGGAACTATAACATCTGAGCAAGAGAGGATGGTCTGGAAGCTGGGCACATTTCCCATGCTCAGAGGTGAAACACAGCTCTCCTGCTTTACAAGAGTAGTGTGCTGGCTTGGATTTTTGTTTTTCCAAATTACAGCCAAGTGTGTCAGGAGAAAGCATTGGAACAAAGAGATGCTACCTTTCCAAAGAGCCAAAATGCTGGTGGTATATCTGCTCTGGGTGAGGTGGTCCCTCCCAATTCCCACAACATTTGAATCTTACTGGGAGCTGCCAGATGCTCTCTCATAAACGCCTTTCTTGATACACTCTGGCAAGAGCCCCTCAGTCGGCATAAGAGGAGTATTTGCCACCTATGGCAGAAGCCTCTGTCCCAAGGGCTCCACAGTATTGGTTGCAGAGAAGGTGCATTGCAGCCCACCGTGAGAGCCCATAGGAGGGCTGGAGGGTGGAATTCCACCATTGGACCTCCCAGTCCCATCTGGGGACTTATGTTGTGTTTGAAAAAAGTGATGCTCAACTTAAGCATTTTAATCACCCTTACGTTTGTAATTAACAGCATGTTCACTGAAGTATCCTAGGGACAGGTAAGGAAAGTCTCTAAAGCAGTTTTAAAATGCAACTTATTGCAATATACAGAATAAATCAAATGAACCGAGATGATCTTGTTTGTGGGAGTGACTTGCTCCTTTCCAAATTATTCAGCCTTACAATAATAACCAAATAAAATTACTGAAGGATAATTACAAACAGGTATTTTCATTTCAGTGGGAGGATCTTCTTTCCTGCATTGGCCTGACACTCTCATGTTTCATCTTTTCTGGTTTATTCCATTTCTTTTTTTCTCTGCCTGTGCACTGATGAATTCAGTGGTAGTTCAGAGACCCAGGAATCAAAGACGATGCATCAAACAAAACTAATGCAACAAGAGCTGGGCCAAGAGGTCACCTTGAATCCACCTTTGAATCAGATGGTGGATTTTAAAGTCCTCTCAGCCAAATTTTGTTACTGCAATACTGAAAGCAAGGAGAGATGTCACTGCCAAGAATGGAGTCACTCCAGACTTACAACAGTGAAATGGCAAGAAGTGCTCTATGCATTTTCATAATTTTATTGTAATTCTAAAGAAACGCCTTGGAATGCACTTGGCCAAAGCCGTAAGAGGTGGTGGTGTAACATAAAGCTTTTTGTACTCATTTACAGACGATTTTTATCTGAAGCCACCACCCTCAATCCCACCCTTTTCTCTGTAATCTTTTCTTAAAATAACCAGAGTTAACATCCTGTTACCGCTTTGGGTTAGTCCCATTCTTAACAAAGTTGTTCTTTCACCTGCTAATACACTTTGGCTAGTATTCTCATTCATCTTCTTTCTCTTTTTTTAAAATTCTTTTTCCCATTAGGATTTAATGGGTGTAGTGGACTTCCTTCAGAATCTTGTGTTTATTTTGGGGGGAAGCAGGCCACGATTTTATTGGAAATTATTGGTATAATTCATGTGGCTTGTGCTCTCTGAAAGCGCCAGAGATGAAACAGACTATTGTACTTTCTGCTCTTGAAAGATCATTGTTTCTGGCAAAGTCATTTAGCATTTTCCAAGCTGTGAAATGATATCACTCGCAGGCGAAGCACAGAAAGGCTGCATCCAGGCATGCCAGAGGATACTGAGAAATGCTAAGACATTTTTCTAGGGAAAAATGTCTTAGTGCCTGTGACACACGTTGTCCTTTTATCTTTGCTCATTTATTAAAAAGTTGAGGAATAGGCATTTTCACAGAATTTTGGCGGTTTGGGGTATTTTTTAACGAAACTTGAATTGCATATTTAAACTCAGTAAAAAAATATCCTCAGAATTAAAGTATTCAAGACCTACAAACGATATAGTCCTACCATAGTTGACCTCAGTCTTACTGTTGACATCATATAAATGATGTTACACTTAACAGATTCATCACATCTCATGTGCACAGAAGGAAACTGCAGCTGGACCCCGTTCTTCTGCGGCAGAGCCTGTACATAGCTCAGTCATTGGTAGGACAGGACTGGACTTTCTTCCCCCTGCACAAAGTACAGCCGGTTCCTGACAAGCCATGCCCCATGGGAGACAAAGGATTCTTGGCACAGTTGGTTGCAGGTCTGGCCTTGTCACGCTCTTCTTCTGTGAGCTGGAGACAAAGACACCTGAGAAGGGCCACGTAACCGCTCCTGGGAACATGCCTGAGTCTGGATTTATGGCTAAATGGGTAAAACATTCATTTTACCGTCTGAAGAGACACCCTCTGACTCTACTGATCTCAACAAAAAGTAGCCATTGAGTGGTTTTTCAATCTAAATTTCCACCTTGCATTATATGCTGGGATTTGTCCATTCTACTTGGCCAGGCCTTTGTCCTCATCCTGGTTAGTGGAAAAACCTCTTCCTCGGGGTTGGAGAATAATTAAATCATATAATACCTTTTCCTAAGCAAACAAGAGCAAATATAATTCCTATAATTTATTTGAAGTTGGGATTTAAGGGGAGCCAAAAGCTGTCTGGTTGGTTTTTTTGTTTGTTTGGGATTTTTTCCCCCCTTGTAAATAATAATAGGGCCTGGCAAGAAGAATCCCAAATTCCACCCTCAGAGATAAAGCATTTCTCCAGTGAGGGTCAGCCCCAAGATTCAAAATATCAGTTCAAGTCACCTTCAGGTAAATCTGTGAGTCTTCAGTATCTCAAATAATTGTGCTAATGAGTGAATTACAGGTAAGAGGGAGATTCTAGATATTTTTTGTTTCTGTGTATTTCAAGACTCAAATAAACTTCAGCCCACAATTATGCATAGAAAGAATTTTAAGTTTGCCAAAACTGTGGTTTAGGACGAACTAAATTATTTAAACCACAGAAAGTCCTTCCAGTTCTCGTTTGCCTTCTCATCTACAGTCATACCTTGGCAAATTTCAACTGAACTGGAGAAGAAACAGTTTTATTCTCAGCTCACTGCCTACATCCAAGTCCTGTTGTTTCCCCACTTGCTCTCCACAGGTAAAACTCTCAAGTGGGAAACCAGAAGCAGGGGCAAAGGGTGCTTTGTGTGTTACAGTACGCACCAGTGTTTGCAGTGTGTGTGTGTGTGTGTGAAGGTGGAAGGTGTTGACTGGGTGTTCCTTGCATTCCTGGATCAAATGATGCTGGTGACTGAGGAATTTTCTTCCTGTGACTGGGAGGGACTGAAGCCGGTGACACATGTGATTTCTTACACTTTTAGTTTGTTCCCTGATTGCTGTAGCACCTTTTTCTTGTGCCTTGACAAACTCTGGCGTGCCCTGGTCATAGTCAACTAAACGGCTGCAAAAACATCCCCTTCCTAGCCTGGTGTATTGACCTGATGACCCTCTCTTTGCAGCCCTTCACCCTGTAACTTGCACCAAACAGCAGCTGCTGGTCTGTACTGCACAAGGCTTTGCAGATCCTCGTATCCCCGTTAGTATTTACAGTTTGATTTCCACCTCCAATCCACCACGATGCCACACAACTGTGGCTAAGTCTCTTGGTGCTATAGCAATGAAAATATTGAGCACTGTTCCAGCTACTAAGTCCCTTTCCTCATAGGATGAAGTCAAATAAATAGAACTGAAGGACCTCAGACAAATCAACAGAAGGGTCATCAGGAACTCCAAGCTGTTCACATTCTGAGATCTCCCAACTTTGATTGCAGCAAGTTTTATCAACACAATCAGGTTTTTGGTGCTAAATCCATTTAAAAAATTACCAAAATAAAGCTGAGTCCAAGATGGATCCTGAAGGAACTCCATTAGTAACTTTGCTCCATGTCAGTATTCCTCTTTCAACACTCAACATCATCTCCAGTCTTATTAGCCTTACTGCTTTTCACCTTCCTTGCTACTTAGCTTATGTACTAACCCTTTCTTCAGTTCAGTGAGTTTCCAAGATAGCACTGTATCATTTACTTTACTGCAGTCCCAATAGATTACATATGCTGCATTTCTCTTGTCTAGGAAGTTACCTGCTTTGATCAAATAGACCAAATTATCTTCTTTTGAGAATTCACTTGCTTTTGTGTTCCATTTTTCATTTAAAGACTTATTTTTGTATAGCTTTATTTCAAAATGTGTCTTAATATCTTGTGTACTACCAAAATCAGTGTCCCATGGCCGCTACTCATCTGATTGTGAGGTACCACCTCTAATTTTAAAAAAATGCTAACAAAAATGTTTACTTCCAGATTTCCAATTACATGCTCACATCTTTTCACAGTTCTGGGATGGAGATTATCTGTTTTTCAGCGAGTGTACATGAAAATCTGTGGTTTCTTTTCTAACAGTTCCATCATCAATTGTGCACATTTCTGCTCCCATCAGCAATGCTGATTTGCCCATCTCAATATCCTTGTTGGAAACTTTGGCCATTCAGGACAAAAGCTAAAGAAGGTCTTGGTAACCTAATATGCAACTTCAGTTGAGTAAAGGCCTCAGCATTCAGAGCAGTGGTCCTAATCCTCTTACAGAGGCTCAATAGCTAAGATGCCATCTGATCAAATGACCCCCACCTTCCCATTAGTACCCAGGACCCAGTTACATGAGGAGCACTCAGAGAACGGGCACAAAGTGTGAGCGCTGAGTTCAGATGGTGCTGGCAGTGCTTTCCAAAGCAGCAACTGAACTCCAAAAGTCTCTCTGCCAATCTCACTGCCCTTGTCACAACGCAAGTGTCCTGTTGCCTCTCGTTTTTCACACAGGAATCTTGTGCTCCTCTGAACCTAGGGGCTCTGCTTAAATGGGTGGATATAACATGTCAGGCATCCTGCTCTCTAGAGGACACTCCCAGCAAGTCAGACAAGAACACGTTAAGTTAAGAAGGGTCTAAGATTGAGTTATGTACAGGAAAGCTCAAATATGCTATGCAAGAGATCCCTACCAATTTAAGAAAAAACTGCTATCCAGTCATTAATGACCCCTGACAGTACATGACTGAGGTGATCAAAGAGATCTCGGTAACATCTCAGCCATTTAGATCATCCCAATCTCAGAGGTTAGACCTACATTACCAAATAAAAAGGGCTGAGTCCTGTTCTCTGTCCTTAAGGACACAGCAAAATCCTCTACTCCAAAACAAGTCCATAGTAAAGTGGCCACCTCCAAACAGCTCTACTGCAAAGCACAGTCCCATGCTGTCCCATGAACTGTGCCCAGGCATTGCCTTGGAGAGGGCTGTCTTGCATAGACCATACCTGTAGCAGGAACTATTAAACACCATGGCCAGTCATGGACTGCTGCACCATCCTGGACCCTCACCTTGTTTTATATTTTAACATAGGTGTAGCCTGAAAGGCTGAAGCTCTGTTACAGATCTAGAACTAGACAAGACAGAGCTTTAGACAGGTGGCTTTTGCATTTCCTTATGAGCAGCTCAGACATTACCCGAGTTGTGGTGGATTTTAGTCCTGGGAATATGACTTTCATTTACTATACAAAGAAATAAGACATCTTCCTCAGCATTGTGCATTTTGTTCCCAGAGCCAAATTAACTTCCTGGCATTACAGCCCTGCACACCCTCTTGATTCTGGCCCTTGATCTAAGTGTGATCCAAATACTGTGTTTGATCTCAGCCTCCTACTCTGTACACAGCAGCCCTACTTCCTCCCTTTTAAAATTGTGTTTCTATTTATACAATTACCAAACCTTTCAGTACTTATCTTCACAGATCTTTTCAAGGTCTAACTCAGCTTGATTTTTGGCACTTGGTGCTGAATTCCTACATTTTCTGACCTTCAAAACACAGCTACCTAGACCAACTGACCTCTTTATCCGTTCCCATAGACTGTTTATACCTAGCATCCTTCCTTGGGCCGTCATTCATCCAGGTAACTGGAGAACATCCTCATTCATTTACCCCTTGTTTAGCATGCAATTCCAGAAAGATTTTCTGCCTCTGATGTGAACTCTTATACTCCTTCACATGCAACCGCTGCGCTTGTCAAACTGGTTAACCCCACTCAGTAGTGTTAAGTGTCTTGAAATTTTTCCTGTGGGGGAAGAAAAAAAAAGTCAGAAAGATAGTTTTTATCCCTTTCCCCATTCCATTTAAATACTATAAACACTCTGATACAAAATTATTTACTGTAACTAGTTCTACAATATGTTCACTACCAAAACTACATCCAAAATACATCCCTTTTGCTTGTGGGGATAAACAAGTGCAAAATCATATCCCTTTATTCTTGAGCTTCCAGTTGGAACATTAAACTCTTGCATATTGACAACACACAGTGATATTTATTCCTGATATTAAAGAGACACTAAAGTTGTAGGGTTTTATAAAAATGTCCTCCAACACCATCCTGGTTTTCCCCTTAACCATCCTTTCCCACAGGACTTAGACTCAACTCATTCTGTTTTCTCCCTGCTTTGTCTCAGTTTTATTATCTGTCACTGTATCATCATTCAGTAATGATCAAGAAGACAAATCTAACATAGGGAATTATGAGGAAAGGATGAGAGAACAGTACAGAAAGCATTGCTATGGCTTTGGTTTGCTCGCATCTTGAGAACTGTGCTCACATCTCAAAAAGAAGATACCAGAACCTATAAAGATACAGAATTTAAGGAGTGGCTGAGTAGGCTTGAATGGTTCAGCTTCAGAAAGAGATGACTGACAGAAGATATGCTAACAGAGCTGTGAAATGATGGGTGGGAAAGGTGGATCCCATGACTTGACAGAAAGGGTGTTCACTTCTCTTCCAGAACAAGAACCAGGAGCTGTCATATGCAAACAGTGCTCGAGATGCAAAACATGTGCAGGTGCACTGGACAAGTGCTTGGCAGGGAGACCTGTCAGAGCTATAGATAAACTACATTGGGTTCGGGAAATCCCCTGAACTGCAAGGAGATGGAGATTTTGAGTGTACTCCCAGGGGAGTACTGCAAATGTTTATGTATATACTTGCACTGCTCTTACTTTTCACTATGTACCTTCTCATAGCCACTGCAGGAAGGAGGGACAAATCCTCAGTTTGAGCCAGCACAGATGAATAGGATTGGATAGGGTAGGGTAGGGTAGGGTAGGATAGGATAGGATAGGATAATTTTCAGTTGGAAAGGACCTGCAATGATAATCTAATCCAACTGCCTGACTGCTTAAGAGCTGACCAAAAGTCAAAGCATGTTATTAAGGGCATTGTCCAAATGCTTCTTTAACACTGACAGGCTCGGCACACCAACCAGCTCTCTAGGAAGCCTGTTCCAGTGTTTGACCAGCCTCTCAGTAAAGAAATGCTTCCTAACGTCCAGTCTAAACCTCCTCTGGTACAGCTTAGCACCATTCCCACATGTCCTGTCGCTGAATACAAGGGAGAAGAGATCAGCATCTCTCTCTCAGCTGCCTTTTCTACAAACTAGACAAACCCTGAGGAACACCGCTGGTGACCAGTCACCAGCCAGAGGTAACCCCATTCACTACAGCCCTTTGAGCCCTGTCCTTTAGCCAGTTATTCACCCAGCACACTGTGTTGTTTTTATGTGGCTTATTCTTCCATGCTCAAATCTTCTTTCTATGGTCATGTTAACTTGTTCATATACATCCCTGTACCCTCTTCTGCTGCTTCTCTTTTTTCCCAGCTCAATCCTTGCAGTAATACAGGGATTTTGTGCTTTCTGTCTTCCTATGAATTAGATACAGTCTTTACCAGGACCAACCTTTGATGGTAGGGCTTCACATGCATCCCCTCTTGGGAGGAACTAGTGGCCTTGTTTACTTTCCACGTGTCTTAACCCAGGCAAGCCACAATAAGCCAAATTCTTCCTGTCCCTCTGCAACTGGTCTATATGATGGTTTCTTGGTATGTGATTGTGACCTGTGAAAAAAAGCCAGGAAAGCCACAGCGCAGACAAGGAGACTGCTTGCAACCATGTTGCTGTGCTAAGTATGATGCGAAGTATTAGAAACCCGTTAATTTGGTCGCGACTGGACCATGTCGCGGCCAAGGACGTGTTTCCACCTTGAACCTCCAGGAATCTGTGAGGCGGCGACCGGCAGCACCCCCAGCAGGCCCAGTCTGGCCGCAGCACCCCCCTTCCTTGGCCCGCGACCCCGGCTGCCT
>NW_010181164.1:0-10852 GCF_000695765.1 Mesitornis unicolor
CTTCCCTGGCACTGAGGTTAGACTGACAGGTTTGTAGTTCCCTGGGCTTTCCTTCCAGCCCTTCTTGTAGATGGGTGTCACATTTGCAAGCCTCCAGTTGACTGGGACCTTCCCAGTCAGCCAGGACTGCTGATAAATGATGGAAAGTGGCTTTGCAAGCACTTCTGCCAGCTCCCTCAAGACCCTGGGGTGGATCCCATCTGGCCCCACAGACCTGTGTATGTCTAAGTGGTATAGCAGGTCAGTATCCACCTCTTCATGGATTATGGGGGCTTCACAGTGCTTACCATCCCTGTCTTCCCACTCAGGGGACTGGGTACCCAGAGTACTGCTGGTTTTCCTACTAAAGACTGAGGCAAATAAGGCAATAAGTACCTCAGTCTTTTCCTCATCCCTGGTCACTATGCTTCCCCCCACATCTACCAGAGGGGGGAGACTCTCCTTAGTTCTTTTGTTGCCAATGTATTTATAGAAAACCTTTTTATTGTCTTTAACAGTACTAGCTAGATTACGTTCCAGCAGCGCTTTAACCCTTCTAATTTTCTCCCTGCACAGCCTCACCTGTGTGATCTGAGGAGGGTGGCAAGGGAGAGTTGCAGCTTTGCAAGGGGAATGAGGGGTTGGAGCAACAAAAATACCTCCTGCATTAATCTTTTCTTTGGCCCTTTGAGTGGGACCAGTAGAAAGCAGGGATTCAAGAGCTTGGCGAGAGGGGAGCAGGGCTCGTGCATGGGCATCATGGGGTGCAGATGATGTACTCAGCAGCATGCCATAATTTATGATTTATTCTATTTTGTTCCTAATGGGTTACAATCTCTGTGTTGCCCCATCTGAGCCTGCTATCAGCGGCTCTGCTGGGTCCAGTTACATCACGCTAGGGCATATCTTGCTGTCACCACACTCAAGGACGATCCTGGTTGCCTCTGCAGGTCCTCATAGGAAGGTGAAATCCTTTTGCTTTGGCTACTCAACAAAAATCTCACATTTTTCGTTCAAAAAACCACACCTCCTCCAGAGTGAATCCTCCCACAAAGACCAGACCCCCCCTCAAAAGGCAGCTGCATGTCCCCATCCACGTGGGTGCTGCTGCTGGAGACCCCAAAAGCAGGCACCAGGGCTGGGAGCAGGAGCTGGTACTGGGGCAGGAGTGGGGGCAGGTTAAGGCTGCTGGGGGGGCTGGCTCGGAGGCCTGATGTCGGGTCTCTGGATCCTTATCTGTAAAGGTGGGACAGGGACATGTGCTGTCATATGTGATGAGCTCAGACAGCAGCACAGACCCCAACGGCAGCCACAGCATCCCTGATGCTGTGGGATGAGGCATGGCTCCTGAGCGTCTTTGAGGCATGGGGTCAAGATATTGGTCCCCAGCCCATGGTTCCCCCACTCCAATCCCCCTGCTATGGGGACAATAAGCCCCAGGCACACCTGAACTGATGGGTCGATGGCCTGGAGCTGTGGTTTCCAATGCCTTTCGGATGAGTGGGAGCGGAGGGTCTCTGTCCTCTCTCCTGCCATTGTCAAGGCTGTATCAGGGAAAATGAGCAGAGCTCAAAGAAAACCCAAATGGAACAGAGCCAGGAGAGAGGTTTTTTGCAGGGATGCACTCACAGGAGAAGGGCCGTGGCCTCCAGAAGTTCTCCTTGGCCCTAGAATGGAGCAGAAAGGGGATGAGATCTCCTCCTCCTGCTCAGGAGGAGAAGACAAGGAGGTGCTAGCACTTCCACCCCAGCCTTGCACCTCCTCAGCCATCTGCTGACTCCTTGCTGTGCAGGACAACAAAGTCCCATCCTGCAACCACCTTTTTCCTGCTTCAGATCAAGTCTTTCCAGACCCACGTGAATTGCAGTGGAAATCATCTGGGTGTTATTCAAATTAAAATGAAATAGAAAACCCTATCTGTAACCAAGCACTGGATGGAAGAAATGCAAATATTCCCTGACATGGAGGAAAAAGGGAAGCTAAAGTTCAACCTGCTGCTATTATCACACCCCTTGAGCAGCAGATGACTGGGAAAGGGGCTGGAAGACGCTAAAATATCACCCAACACAGCCCTTTCCCTAAGGTAGGCAACCTCTGCCTGGGCCAGATGGGCCGCACCTCCAGTGGACATCCCAGAGATGGATTTTCCACCAGTTTTTCAGGCTTTTCCTGAAACCCAACCTCTGCCAAACACCTAGCACTTGTGGCTTCATCCCACATCTTACCCCCGGTGCCGGCGGCGGTGCTGGCGGCAGAGATGCAAGGCCAGGCAGGCGATGGCGAGCAGGAGGCAGAGCAGGGCCAGGGATCCCAGCAAGATGCCAAGGAAGGCGGCGAGGCTGATGGCCAGCTGCTCGCACCGTGGGCCAGATGGGGAGAAGATGGAGAAGGGGAGGCAGCTGTGGAAAGGGAGGGGGGAGTGGTGATGCCGTGGGGAGAAGTGGCCGTGCCGAGTGGCCTCGTCCATCCCCGGCGCCACTGCTACCTGCATGTGGGTCCCTCAGGCAGGTGCTGGCATTGGCCGCTGTGCTGGCAGTAGCCTGCCTTGCAAGGGGAGATGCAGACGAAGCCGACAGTCGCCACGTAGTGGAGCTGGTAGCCTTTGTAGCCATACAGATCGCAGGGGAAATAGCGTCTCAGGTCAGCCACGGTCACTGGTGAGGAATGGCACGAGTTTGGCCATGCAGCACCACCTCTTGGTGCTTCCTCAGCTGGATGTGCCTGGGGGGGACTGCCACCTCCCACTTCCCTTGCAGGCATTACCCAAACCCCAAGGTATGCAGGGTGATGGGGACACGGGGGAGAGCGGCGTGCTCCCCTCGGGCTCCCCAGCTTGGTGTTGGGAGCGACTCACACTTCACCAGATCGGTGATGTTGTCCCGGTGCAGGTGCTGGAAGAGGGGGTGTGCGCCCACCTCCCGCCGCCTCCGCTGCCCATTGAAGGCATCGGTGATGGCCCCCAGCAACTCCTTGTTCAGGAACCGGATGACGGTTCCACGGCTGTCATAGGCGAACTCAGACACCACGGCGAAGGTGAAGCCATCACTGTCTGTCCTGCGGGAAAAAGACAAGGATGCTGCTGCATCACAGAGTGGCTGAGCCTCACCATGCCTCAGTTTCCCCATTTGGAGGGGCATAAATAAGGGAGGAGGCACACAGGCATCATTGCTGGAAGGTGTTGTGAGGGTCCTGTGTCCCCATGGGTTTATCGGTGTCACAGCTAGAAAAACAGACCCTGGCTTTCAGGTAAAATACCCTTTCCATTGCAGACCCTGCGGCCCCATGGGCCAGCTCTGCCCCACTGTCTCCCCATGGGTGGGCATGGGGCCACCCCACAGCCTACTCACATCTGGGTGATGTTGGTGTTGCTCTGGAAAGCCTTTACCTCCAGAGACCCCAGGATGGCTGAGACCTGTGGTGGGGAAAGTGAGAGGCGTTAGAGGAGGGCAGAAAGGCACCGGTGCAGGGAGAGGCTGAAGGGAGATGCGGGCACCGTGGCCGAGCCCCAAAAGATGCTCTGGCCTTTCCTTCACACAGTGGGGACATGGCACATGGCCACGGCCACCCCCAGCATCACACACTGCCTCCCTCCAGCCCTGCAGATCCAATGGATTCCCCAGGATCCTGCAGGAAGGGGTGCATCCCCCCACAAAGTCCAGCTTACGGTGCCATTGACTTCCACAGCTGTGGCATTTCGGAGTGTCCTGACCCGCAGCCGGATGCTTCTCTGGGGGAGATCTGTTTGGGGAGAGATGCAGCAGTGGCTCTGGCATCCCAGAGTTGGGGTTCAGCCCCTCCATGGGCCACAGGCACCCACCTGTGCTGGGCAGTGGCCGAAAATCACCCCCCGCCACCAGGCAGCGCCGGTCGGTGAAAGCTGGAGGGCAGGCGCAGGTGGGGGCACAGGTGATGGGGTGCAGGTGGCAGTGTCCCCCGTTGCTGCAGTAGCCCTCGGGGCAGGAGTGGGAGCCACAGGGTGAGCCACAGCCTGGCCCCTCGCCTGCGGAACGGGGAGCCCAGCTCAGGGTGGGGCACAGGCCTGGCTGTGGAGCCCCAGTGCACTCTTCCAATGCCTTTCTTACAAGTTTTGGAGGCTTTTTTTTATCCATTAGGACTTTTAGTATAATTTTAGATCCTGAAGGAAAAGCTCTGCATCCCCTCCTCCCACCTGGAGCCTTTTGCCCCTTGTGAAATCCCAGCCTGCTGCACCAGAATAGGAAAATAACCCATCTCCCCAACCTCACCACAGCCATCTGCAAACAGGATTTGATTTTAGCCCCTCGACCTCTGTGTGTGCATTTGAACTTTGATGGGATGAGATTTTTTTATTATTTTTTTTTTTCTCAAAGAGAGGAATTGCATGGGAAAAGTTTCCCTTCCCAGTGGATTAATGAGATCTGCAGCCTTGGGGACACAAGGGGCAGCTGGACTCCAGTCCCTTCTATTGGGGACAGGAAGGGACTGGGGACAGAGCTTCCCCTCCTCTTCTCTCTGGCCAGTTTGGGTCCCACGGGGGGTGACGGGGACGAGGACCTGCCAGGGTGCCCGTACTCACCCTCCTCACTGCTTGAGCAGGAGCAGGTGTAGCTGCCCACCGTGTTGGTGCAGGTGGTGTTCCCTGGACACACTGTCCCCTGTGCACACTCATCGATATCTGCCGAGACAATGTAACGTGGCACCATGAGAAATACCTCTGCCGGGGGTCCCATGAGCGCTCACCATGGCGAATGACCTCACCTGAGCAGTGCCGGCCGTCACCGGTCAGACCGACTGGGCAGGGGCCGCATCCAGCACGCGAGTCGCAGCCCACACCAGGGAAGCATCCCTGGGCACAGGGGTCCAGTGGGTCCTGGCAGAAGGGTCCTGAGTAGCCTCCCTCGCACCTGCAGGCTGCCAGCTGGGAAGGGGACGGTGACAGCAGCTTAGGGGACATGAGGTGGATGGGTGGGCAGAATGGCTGGCATGGTGTGACACTGGTGAAGCTTTACCAGCACCGTACCTGCAGGGAGGACCCCTCAAGGGTGTTGGTGTCATTGTAGTCACACTCCTGGCTCCTGCTGCAGCTGCAAAGGGTGAAGCGGAGCTGGAGAAGGGCAGAGAGGTTGTTGGACCCCACAGCCTCCAGGCTGACGGTGAGTGGGGCTGTCCCATGGGGCTCCCACGTCAGGGTGCCATTCTCTGTCGAGGAGAGGTGGGAGTTAAGGAGGTAGCAGAAGACAGAGGCCGGGTGGGCAGCATCCCCCCCATCCCATCCCAACTGTCCCATGTCCCCTACCTGATATGTTGAGCTCTGGGGAGAAGTGGGGGATGAAGCGTGCGCCTGCTCCCTCGGCACGGTACTGCCTGCTGACCCTGTCTGTCCTGAAGGCTGTGAGCGATGGGTCACCGGTGATGACAGGAGGGAAGGCATCTGAGGAAAGAGCAGCCCAGCCATTGCTGGTTGGTTGTGACATTGCTTTGGCAACCCTTGGCTCTGAGTACCTTCTGGTGAGGATGGGACCCCAGGCAGATGCTGCCATGACCACACACTGACAAGGCCCTTGTGTTTCACAGCATGGTGGCACCTCGTAGGCTTGGAGACCAGCCAGGCCATGCAACTCAGAGACCTTGGTGAATTGTCCCCTTGCTTCACACGGAGCAGGAGAGCTTTGGGAGGTGAGGACCTGCTCTACTTACTGAGCATTGTCTTCTTCTGCTGGAAGTCGGCCGCCAGGCTCTGAGTGGCCAGGCCCAGCGCCACGTCCCCAGTGCTCAGTGCATCATAGATGCACTCCTTGCTGCCGTGGCACCGCGAAGCCGCCAGCTGGTACTGGCTTTCGTTCTCCTGCCGGAGCCCAGACAAGAAGATGGGTGTGAAGTTCATTACCAGCGAGTCCAGTGGCTGAGCAAACAGGCTGTGCTCTCCAACAGCCCCTGCAAGAGAGCAAATCATGGGTACAGGTCTTGAGTTTCTAAGGTCTGTTATCTTTAAGGACTTATTTCCATGGAGCAGTGAGGAGACCAAAGGGCTTCCCTGGAATCCCTTTTACTCAGGCAAGTGTCTAAATGTGTCCAGCCAAAGCATGGCCTGGGGAGGATCATCAAGGTGGATCCCAAGCCTGGACTTACAGGTCATCCCGTAGCTGTAGATCTCCTCCTCGCTGCTGTTCACGGGGATGCTGGTACCGTTCGGCATCTGGAAGTCATCTGCAGGGTCGTGGTCCCACACACCTGGTGGAGCATCACTAGAGGCCTGGAGTCCCCCATGCTGGGGTTGACCTCCTCTCTGGTGCTGGCCAGTGTTTTGTTTAGACTCAGGGGTCCATGCCCACACAAGCCCTTTCCCTAGCATTTTCCAGCCTGTTTTAAGGTAGGAAGGGGACATTGCACCCAGGCTGTTCAATGGTGGTGCACAAGTCCTCACCCAGGAGTCCCTTGGTGCTGTTGCTGTACCACGGGGGCAGGCTGCAGACCACGCTGAGAATCCTGGAGGTGGCTGAGATGGAGATGGCAATGGCTCCGTCGAAGACTGCTGTGACGGAGGAGGTGTTGACCAGCAGGACACTGGGGCTGTAGTACACCTCGGCACCCATGTCTGCAGGAGAAGGAGAGCACAGAGGGAGAGCCCATGCAAGGCTGGAGTCTGAAATGATGCCCCTGAATTTGGGGAGTCAGAGACATGGTGCAGGGGGAAAATATTTGACAGACCTCAGGATGGCTGACCTCATGCTGGGCAGGGCTGGTCCCTATGGGATGGGGACACCCCGCATCACCCCAAAAACATTTAACAGCACATCCTGCTCACCTTGGGAATAGGAAAACTGGACAGTTTCATTGTTCAGAAGGACTTGGATGTCACCCTTGCTCCCCAAGGTCCACTCAACCTGCAAATCAGGGTGGATGTCCCAGTCAGCCTCTCTGCTCGTCCCTTCCTGCTGTCCTCCCATTCTGGGGACACTCAAGCTAAACCCCTTCCTCCTCTTCACCCCAGCAAACACACAATAAAGCAGCTCTGATGGTTGCCCAGAAGAGGACAGCAAGCTGTCCCCTGTCACCGCTGGCATAGGGCATGCACAGGCCACCACCACTGCTTGGCTGACAGCTTGGCAAGCTGTGTCGGTGGGCTCCAGGCTCAGAGCCCCTTCCTCAATGGCTGCTTCTGGTGACACCAGGAGATTTTGGTTACTCAAACGGGTGTGGGGAGCAATTCTGCAAAGCAAGGAAGAATACACGCTCGTGCCAACATGTCCAGAGGAGATGTGTGGTCAGGATGAAGGTTATGCAACAAAGATGTTGGAGCAGACCACGCTCCTGCAGAGCTCCAGGCTCTTGCTGTCCACCTTGCAAGAGGTGGTAGGGCTGTGTCTTGTTAGTTTTAGTCGAACCCACCACAATTAGCACATTGTTGGGGTCATGGGAGGTGGCAGGAAGAGGAGAAGTGATGCTCCTCAGGTCCTGGCCACTCGTAGGTGATGCAGAGGCAATGCCCAACCTGTCAGAGAGGTCTCTCCCATTAGAAGCTCATACCCAGGCTGCTCCTACTCACTGTGGTGGTGGTTGTGGAGATGTACTGGGCAGCGAAGGCCACAAAGTTGGTGGCCTGGGCTGTGCCAGTCTGGGCTGTGCGCCCCTGCAGCATGAAGCTGGTCTGGGCATTACTGGCCTGCAGCAGGACAAAGTCTCCAAGCCCATTGAAGGTGTAGGTGAGTCCATCCAGGGTGGTGATGTGGGGGTCCCCAAAAGCACTGGCTGGGGTCCAAAGGAGATGGAGCCATTTTGGCAAGAGGAAGAAAAGCAAATGCTGGTGTTGTATGGAGGAGAGCAGCTCCCAGTGCTGAGCTGGACTTGCCAGTCTCCTCTGGGAGGCTGCAAAGCTGTGGCTCTTGTGTGGGGTCCCCATACACATGTGACACCCACTTGGTACCCCAGGGACTCACCGGGGGTGGGTGGCACATATCCCTCGCAGCCAACCCTCGGTCTCTTCTCAGCAAATCTGTCGCAGAACAGGGGCTTCCCCACGTGTCGGCAGCACCAGTCAAATGCCTCCAGTTCCCCATCTGCAGAGAAAAGCAACTGGGAGGTGTGGGGACCCCCAGTGTGCCTGCAGAGTTGCTCAGGGTGTTTTAGGGTGACAGGGCACCCTGTGCCCACTTACCGGCAGCGGGGCGGATAGGGGGGCTCCATGCTCTCTCCTGCCAGCCTTCCAGCAAACTCCCGTCCTGGTACAGACACCGCACCCCAGCTCCAGCCGGGCTGGGGAATGCAGTGCGCAGCATGCTCATGGAGGCATCTGCTGGACCTGAAATGTTGGGTGAGGGATAACGGCCACCCCCAGAGCAGGAGGGGACTCCCTGCTGTCCCCCAACTGCGTGGTTGGCCTTGGGGGCCATGCTTGGTACCTCTGCTTCGGCGGTATTGAGGGTCCAGCTCTGCCTGGGGCTGGGAGCAGGGGCATGGTGGCAAGTGGCCATTCCAGGTGGTCGGTGCTGGCTCCGTGTCCAGCCATGCCAGGCAGCGCAGCCTGTAGTTCACCCGCGAGAGTGTGTCCAGCCTGTATATCCACAGCCCACGCACGTCTGGGGGAGCAACCGGAGAACAGCACAGCTGGGCCGGGGTCTCCCATGGGACAACCACCCCAGCAATTGACCCCACACGAGGTCTTCAGGCTCCCTCTAGAGCCGGCATGGCCGTGGGAAGCCACAGCAGGATATGGGACACCAGTGCTCTGCTGCTCTTGGTGGCCAGCCTTGGCCTGGTGGCCTTGCAGGGATATGTGATGGGGACACGCTCCCAGGGCAGAGCTCCCACAGCTCCCTCCATCCCCATCCACCCTGAGGGCTCCCCTGGGGCCGTACCAATGCCAGTGCTGCTGTGCTGGTCAGGTCGGTACTTGACAGCCGGGGGCTTTTGAGTCAGCTCGTTATTTTGGGCGTAGCCATCACCGCTGTGTGGAGAGAGAAGGCTTGTGGTCACCCTCCTGCTGCAACCCTCTTCCGCTCCCCATGGAGGAGCTGGGGCAGGAGCTGCTGCGGTTTGCAGGAGGAAGGGTTTAAACAAGACAGGGTTGCTCTGGGGGTGGAAGCTGGGCTCTCTGGGGACAACATCGCTGATGGTCCCAACATAGTTCCAAAATGCAGCCACACGTGCACAGCACCTGGAGAAGCCGATGAGGACATTGTCTGCCGCCAGGCCAGCGTAGTCCCACCGCATCCCACCATCCTGGTAGAGCAGCAGGGCGAAGGAGCGGCTCCCATCAGTGGTGAGGACCACCTGGTAGGTGCTCGTCTGGAGGAAACCAAAGCACCTTCACTTTAGCACTCCCAAAACCTTCCCTGCTCTCCCCATGGCACAAACTGAGGTGGTGAGACCCAAAACGCCCACATCAAGCATCAGGATACCAGCAGTCTTGCCCCTGCCATTGCTGGTGGCCGTCACCTGCTGCTCACCTGAGTGTCATCCCGCCGGGACGGGTACGCTGGAGCCTTCTCCCATGTCACCTTCAAGGTCCATTTTGCTACGTAGGGGGTTTTCAGGTATTTCTTGATCTTTGTTTCCACATCATGGACAAGGGGGTCTTGGGTAGAGCTGAGCGTGGAGTACTCCTGCCGGTTGACAAGAGAGAGGGTTCAATGGGTGAACTGGGAGCTGGGTTCTCCCTGAAGAACATCTTTGGTGGCTCCAACCTGGTACCAGGTGGTGCCGACACCCTGGGAGAAATCCGCATCGTCCCAAAAGGCAGCCACCATCGGCAAATGCTCCTGGCCGCTGAAGCCCCAGGGAGGTGGGTTGGGGTTGGAGGGGATGTAGTTGTCCGTGGGTGGGAAAATGATCTGTCCGTTATCTGTAAACTGACCAAAATAACTCGTTATTTGCCAATGCTCCAGGCAGCTCCTGCCTGGCCCATGTGGCTTTTAGCCTCCTTGGGCAAGCAGAAACCTGCAATTTTAAACTGCAAAATAAAATTAACATTGGGATGAAATTCAGTTTCTGCTTCATTTCAATGAGTGCTTTTCTACCTTACGTGCTTGGCGAGGGGGGAACTCACGTAGAGAGCATCCCGCAGTGATTTCCCAAAGGGGAACCCGATCTCTGGCTTGAACAGGGGGGAGTTGAAGTCCACCGTCCTCTGGACACACTCTTGGTCCCCTCTGTCTGCGCCGAAAGGATAGAGTGAGGCTGCTGGCACTGATGCGGACAAGAGATTAATTAATGAAAATCAAGTAATTCATGAAAAACCATTAATGTCTGTGTCCTTCCTGCTCTTTGCTTTGGGAAGAAGAATATCTACTTACTGATAGGCCCATGGGTGGGTCGGGGCTCAGGGGCAGGATTTCTGTGGCCAGTGGTGGTGTGGGCAGATGTCCTTGGTGCTGTGGCTCTCTGTGTCCCAAAGGCAGGAGCCAGGGGGGTGGCAGGGCTCACGGTTGCTGGTGGCCTCCCTGGTGACACAGTGCCTGGGGCTGAGAGACCTCCCATCTCCTGGGCTGGGCTCACTGGGGCTGCGGGTGCAACAGCCACGGGGCTACCTGCAGTGGTGGCCGTGGTGCTTCCTAAGGCCGCGATGATCCCTGTGGCAATGGACGTGGTGTTCCTTGCAGTGGTGGCTATGGTGCTCCCTGCAGCAATGGCTGTGGTGCTCTCAGTAGTGATTGTTGCATTACTCCCTGTGGTGATGGCTGTGGTGTTGCCTGCAGTGATGGCTGTGGTGCTCTCAGCAGTGATTGTTGCATTACTCCCTGTGGCGATGACTGTGGTCCTCCCTGCAGCAATGGCTGTGGTGCTCCCTATGACCTTGGTTGCATTACTCCCTGTGGTGATGGCTGTGGTGTTGCCTGCAGTGATGGCTGTGGTGCTCTCAGCAGTGATTGTTGCATTACTCCCTGTGGCGCTGACT
>NW_010181164.1:11147-14914 GCF_000695765.1 Mesitornis unicolor
GCCGGCTGGGGTGCTGCCTGAAGCAATGGCTGTGGTGCTCCCTATGGCCTTGGTGCTGCCTGCAGCAATGGTTGTGGTGCTGCCTGTAGCAATGGTTGAGGTGCTCCCAGCAGTGATGGCCGTGGTGCTCCTTATGGCCATGGTGCTCCCTGCAGCAACGGCTGGGGTGCTGCCTGCAGCAATGGCTGTGGTGCTCCCTATGGCCTTGGTGCTGCCTGCAGCAGTGGTTGGGGGGCTGCCTGTAGCAATGGTTGAGGGGCTCTCTGCAGCAATGGCTGTGGTGCTCCCTATGGCCATGTTCTTCCTCATGGTGATGGCTGTGGTGCTTCCTATGGTTGTGGTGCTCCCTGCAGCAATGGCTGTTTTCTCTGCCCAGAGAGGTGTCTCTAGAGATGTCCCAAATCCAGAAGGTGCTGTGCTCGCTGCCTGTGCCATGTCATGGTTGCTGGCAGCCACGGTGGTGCCTGTTGCCAGCTTGAGGTGGGTCTGCCTGGTTGCTGGCTCTCCAGTTGCACCAACACCAGGCAGGGACGAGGGGGCTGTTGCTGGCTCCTCCGTTGAGCTGTGCAGGCTGGGGAGGGGTGAACTGGGCACCGTGAAGGCAAGGCTGGAACTGAGGACACCCCAGGACCCAGTGGTTGTCTCCACCGAGAGGGTCTGGGCTGCTGGGGAGAGGACAGGGTGCCCACCTCTGCCTGTCTCGTCATGTGTCACAGCAAAGGACAGGGCACTGCTGGTGCTGGTGGTTTCTGCCATGGCAGGTGGCATGGCTGTGGAGGCCCTGGTCAGCATGAAGGTCTCCCCACCTGCTGAGGTGGTTGGTGAGATGGTGTTGCTGGGGAACACACTGGTGGCTGGCATGGTGGCCTGGCTTGTGCCGGTGGTGTTGGAGACGGGCACATGGGTGCTGTTGGTGCCATCTGTGGTTGCTGAGGGAGTAGTGTCCATCCAGGTGGTGGTACTCCTGGTACCTGACTGGGATGCAACTGTAGTCTCCCATGGGGATGTGTGGCCAACAGGCAGCAAGGAGACCCTGGCTGAGGGCTTGTCCTCAGCAGCTGGGTTGAAAGTCCTCGAGGCTGGGTTGTGGGTGCTAACAGTGGCCTCAGGAGATGGTCTTAGGGTGACACTAGGGCTGGGTGGAGCAGGGACACTGCTGGGGACAGCAGAGGGAAGCGTGACCCTGTTGAGACTGGGAGCATCTGCTCCCACTGCTGGACCAGTGATGGTGAAGCTGAGGGTGATGGAAGGTGCCACCACCACTGAATGGGTGTTCCCGGGGACAGGAGGGGACACACTGGCGTCTGGTTCCGCAGTGCTGTGAGCGAGGCCAGGGGAAGGTGCTGTGACCAGCCCTGGAGCTGTGGGTGTCACCATGCCCATCACGATCACTGCTGTGGTGCTTTGGGTGCCCAGGGCATCACCACCAGTGCCTGGATCATCCATCCCAGCTACAGGAGTGGGCAGCCCCAGGGACAGGTCTGCAGCTGCATTCCCCATGGTGTTAGAACCCATGTATATGTCCACTCCCATGTCCATGGTGGGCCCAGCAGTGCGATAGCTCTGGTCTGATGCAGCAGGGTTTGGCCGAGTGGCAACACTGCCTGTGGCTGGGGCTGACACTGGTGGAGCCGTGTCACCACTGTGGAGGGTCCTTTTTGCAGTGCCCAGTCTTGTGTTTTCAACTGGGGTTGATCCTGGAGCTGTGTGCGTGGTGTTGCCATCTCCTGCCGTCTGCGAGCTGCCCTCGCCTCCCTCCGTATCTGTGTTTTTGGGGATTGGCGGTGTCACAGGCTGGTGTGTCTGGCTGGTGGTGGCAGTGGCAAGGGCTCTGGCTTCAGCCAGGAGTGGCAGAACTGCTGGAGGCCTGGTTTCGGGAGCCTCGGTCCCTTGGGCGAGGTAGTTGGTCCCAGGTGGCTCTGGTGATGGCCCAGTGGTGACAATCGCATGGCTGGGAGCTGGCCCCACTGCACTGGCACCTGAGATCTCCTCCATGCCCTTCTCCAGGGATGCTGTCCCCACAGTGCTGCCATTGAGTTGGGGGTCACCTGAAGCACCCACTGGTGGTGGTGGGGTGGATGGGGACAGTGAAGACGTGCCCGCTGCTGTCTCTTGGGGGATGCTGGATGGGGACGCCCTCAGAGCCATCCCTGTGGGGGTGTTGCCATCCAGGACTTGGGAGACATTGACTGCTCGGGGTACCCCCGGGGTGCCTGGCATAGCCGTGACCGTGCCCAGTGCAGCGCTGGGTGACCACATCTCTGTCACTGGAGCTGGCCCACGTTGGGACCCATCCATGAGCAGTTTGGGTGGTGCAGATCCAGGGGTGACACCAGGTCCTGGGGGTGCCGAGCCCGCAGTGGGACTGGGCTGGCTGTGACTGGGAGTTGCATCAGGCACAGCTGGGGTGGCTCTGGTGTTCCACAGCATAGTGGTGGCATTGCCACTGACCAGAGATGCTGTTCCCATCCCTGCTTCATTAATTGGAGTGTTGTTAATAAGGGAGGATGGATGGGGAGCTGGCTCAGTCCCAACATTGTACATATCAAGGGAAGATGGTGCGGCAGCGTCCCGAGGGGTCCTGTCTGTCTTTGCTCCACCATCATCGGTGAGGGACAAGGACGTGGCCATGCTGGGCCTGGCTGGAGTGGATCCGCCTGTCGTGGGCCCTGGGCCTGCTGAGGGGAGGTGGGTGAGCAGAGACCTCATGGAGTGTGCAAAGGGCCCCAGAGAGGGATCACCAGGGCCATTGGGAGCTGCATGGGGGGACAGTGCCATGCTGAGCCCCACTGGGGTGGCCTTGTTCCCCGGGAAAGTGGTACCTGCTGAGGCCCTGGTGCTAGGCTCGCTCCTGACAGACACCAGCTCAGCACTGGTGCTTCTCAGAGCTGGGAATGATGCAGTGGGGATACGCTCTGCAGTGGAGACATCCATCTCCATCACTGGGGTGCCCAGAGCTAATGCAGTAGCCTGGGGGTGGATGGCAAAGCCTGCTGAGGCTGCTGTTGGCTTCACAGGGCTGCCCGAGTCCCTGGAGACGCTGGCTGCTGTGGCCAGAGGTGAGGTGGCCTTGTCCAACCCTGGCGTGACCCCCTGGGACAGGGGCATGGCAGTGGCATGTGACTCAGCAGAGCTCTTGCTGATGCTGAGGAGTGACATCCCTGTGCTGGGCTTGTCCTTGGGGAGCGATGGCACTGTGGTCCCCTGTGTCCTCTCCGCAGTGACAGCATAACCTATCTGCATCAACTGATTGGCATCAGGCGATTTGCTAGTGACCAAGGAAGATGCCTGTGTCCCTGGCACTGGGACGTGTGCCACAGGCAGGGACACACCTTTGCCTGGTGCTGCAGGGACACCTCTCAGTGCACTGGCACCACCCACGGGCGCCTCAGTCCCCTCTTGTGGGGAGACAGTTGTCCCCAGGTCTGGCTCTCCAGGGATGCCGTCCAGAGCCACTCCGGACACTTCCACACCCTGCTCGGGAGTGGTGCTGTTGTTTGGTGGTGGTTTGCTTGTTCCCATTACAACAGGGACACCTGGAGCTGGGGATGACGTGGCTCTGGCTGGCCCAGCACCACCACCGCCTGCAGCAAGACCCGTTGCATGCTCCGGAGTGACACTGGTTGAGCGGCTGCCAGCACCTGGAGAGGTGACCCCAGCTTCTGCCCCTGCCTGGGGGCTGCCTCGCATTGCCCGACCCCCAGGGATTGCTGCTGCACTGGGAGAACCCCCCTGCTCGCCATCACTCCTGGCTGGGAGTGTCACCG
>NW_010181164.1:14957-17241 GCF_000695765.1 Mesitornis unicolor
CCTGCCCCCAACGGGCAGGACCCTGCTCCCCGCCAGCCTTACCTGCGCCACGGCTGCCTGAGGAGGTGGTGGTCATGCTGCTGGGAAAGGGGGGATCCAATGGGGCGGCTGCGGTGGCAGTGAATGCCTGGCACATGCCCGTGTCCAGGGGCAGCTCAGCACCATCAGCTGCAGGGGAGATGCTGCCCAGTTCTGCCGGCGTGGGGACAACTGGCTGCTCCTCTGCCTCCATGGCTTGCACTGGCAACAGAGCAGGTAGGTGAGGGCAGGATGAGGAAAAAAAAAAACTAGCCTGGGGGTCCTCATCACCCCCATCCCTCCTTGTTGCTGTGGGAGGAAGGGGCTCTCCAGCCCTTGGGGCTGGTTCCCACCCCAGCACACACAGCCGGACCAACGCCGAGAGTAAGACAGGCACCTTCCCCATGGGCGAGAGTCCCCATTTGATCCACAAATCCCTCCCCACTGTCCCCTGCCACATTTAGGGGACCATGCAGAGTCTGTGGCACCAGTGGGCAGAGATGGGGTGAACCCTGTCATTCGCAGCCCATCACCCATCACCCAGCTGGCACTGGCCACCAGTTAGACCAGTATCAGTGTGGGCGACCCCAGCACTTACCTGGCAGCACCCAGAGCCCCCACAGCGCCCAGCTCCAGAGCAGCCACTGGCCACGGCCCTCCATGGCTCTCCCTCGGCAGCAGGGACAGGGCTGCAGCTCTCCCTGTCCCAGGGCAGCGACACAAGTGGGTGGCTCCACAGGTGAGCACTGCCCCAGACCGGAAAGGCGGAAGGGGGGGTGGGGGGGGGAACAGAGTTTGGGACGCCACATGCCCTGCCTAGGGCACTGACGTCTCTGTACTGATGTCTCCCATGGAGGTGGCCGTGTCCCAGTCCACCGGTGCTGGGGGAACACTCATTTTGGCGTAAGTTTTAAGGCCCTTCCCAGGTGGACACCCCAAGGTTGGGGTCCCCAAATCCCAAGGGAGCACCCGTTGGGCTGCAAAGTCACCTGGCCCAAACGCCCTGGCATGGCAAGCAGTGCTCCCAGCACATTTGGGAGGGGTGGCTCAGCCCTGGGCCCTGCATCCCCTCATACACCCCCATCATTTGCTGCTGGGTCCCTGCATGGCCAATCACCCCTGGCAGGGGTGGGCTCGCCGCCAAGGAGGAAGAAGGAAGGAGCAGGCTCCCACCGCCGCCTCGGGGTCCCACATCCTAACCCTGCCCTGGCCCCCCCTCCCGGCACTGCTGCCTGGGGCCCTGCATGCCGGGGTTATCTGTGCCATCGCTGCTAACGCCCACGCCAGCCTGTCCGGGGGGGGTTTGTTCCTGCATGAGTGGCAGGACTGGGCCTTGCCCTGGGTCACCTTGCACCAGGGACAGGGGCCAGGTGCACCCAGCTGTGCAAAGGGACCCGGTGGGGCCATTGCAGCAAACACTTCTGCTTCTACAGGGCCTAGCCCAGCTCCAGGATCATCTAAGGGTTCAGAAATAATTTGGTGACGGTGTTGTGCCTTCCTCGCTTCACTGACAGCCATCCCACCTGGCTGACATGCCATGCAATGGGGAAACTGAGGCACGGAGAGCCCAAAGCACCTGTGCATGGCTGTGCCAACGTAGCACCAGCAAATCTCCCTGTCCCCACACTCAGGGAGGGTCAGGGGACCTTTTGTGGGTGCACATGGCACATAGGTGATGTGACCAGGTACCCCCTGCCACAGAGATGCCCCATGGCCATGCTGAAGCAGCACGTCCTGCCAGGCAATTCACTGTGTGTGGTGGGGTCTCTCCTCCGAAGCCACCGGCTCTGGAGCAGAGGACATCCTGGGGGACCAGGTACCACCCATGCCCATGGACTCGGTGGGCTCTGAGGTCCTCCTCTACCTGCACGGAGATGCTGCAAGGTGGCACCTCAGTGAACCCACCTCAGGGGCTCTGACACCCACTGTCCTGGGACCCACAGGGGACAGCACCCACCCACCACCCCCCCTTCCCGGCACCTGGCTGTGGTTGCGCGGTGGTGGCATCCGGTTGCACAACGCCCCTCACGCGTGGGTGGGGGCGCGACGCAGGTAAAAAAGGCCATGAGTCAAGCGGCAGCCGAGTCCCGCAGGGCATCGGGGCAAGGGGGGCCCTGCTTTGGGGGCTCCCCTGCACTGAGGCATCTCCATGGGCAAGCACTGCCTGCTCAGAGAGGGCAAAACTGTGCCCCCAGCCTTTGAGTTTTGGTCCTGGGGGTGGGATGGCAGGTGACAAACTCCAGCAGCCCTAGCTGAGGAGACCTTT
>NW_010181165.1:0-16339 GCF_000695765.1 Mesitornis unicolor
TCCCACGCCCCGAGGCTCCCGTTGGGTACCGGGCACCGCCCTCCCTTCGGGCATCGGAGCCCTCTGTAGTGACCGGTCTCTGCTTCAGGACCCCCGGGGAGTGACAGAGGACCCTCGCATGCACACGGGTTTCGCCCTGCGGGGATGGGGGCTCACCCCGGCTCTCCTCCCTCAGAGACGGGGTACATAGCACAGGGACCTGCAGGGACCCCGCACGCCGTGGTCGGCACCGACAGCGCTGGCGGTGCGGGGATGGGACGGACGTTTCCAGGGCGTGCTGCCCGCCGCGGAGCTGCACCAGGGCTGCCCCCAAACCGCCTGCCCCTGTATTGATGGCTTCGTCTGGCGTCGTGGTAATTTTGCTAACTGCCGCGAAACTGGCACAAAGGAAAGGGGAACCACAAATTGCTCCGCGTTTCCCCAAGAGCCTCCTCTTGAAATTTGGAGGAGAGGTAGGGTGCCAGGGAAAGGCAATTAAGTGCAGGAATAATTATACTCGGAATAGTTCTGAAGGCTCTGCTTCTATTTTTAAATAGTCTGTGGAGATTTCCCAACAAAGGGATCCCTCCAAAGACCGGTGAGGCTGAGATTGCCCTCTCCCTCCCTTCCCCCATCTCTTTTGTACAGAAATCTGCTTAGTGTGGAACAGGAGTTTTGAACAGGGACGTTTAAAGAGTGGAGGAGTCTTTGTCTTGAGTCATTCTCGCAGGGAGGGAAGGACTGATTTCCCAACCCATCACTGTCTCAGCACAACCGAGCTGTGGTACGGTGACATCCAGCTCCCTGGCACATCTCTTATTACCCCCATCTTCCAAAATTGTTCATGGGTGAATGTGTTATCTGCAGAGCTGCTCTATCCGTGAGCTGTATGTACAGTGCCTTGCCCTGGTCGCCAGGGGCTCCCTAAAGAGAAGGGATAAAGCCTTTTAGGTTTGCAAACAATAGTGAGCTTCAAGAGCAAAATGGATCAGGAGACCTGTTGGGGTTCTGTGTCAGTACTCCAAGGCACAGATGCAATAAGCCTTTACAGGGAGACAGTTTTGTGGCTTCATCCAGGCAGGGTGTCCAAAGTAGGGAAGAACCTTGGGCACGGCTGGCAAAGGTCCTTTAGCCGTATCTCAGCGGGAGACCTGTGTCCCCATGTTCTGCCAGACCTTCTCCTCCTCCACAGAGGAGGGCAAGGTGCATGGGATTGAAGTGCTGTCTTCCCACCCCACTGATCCACTGGCATGGGTTGACCCCATCCCTGTTGCTTGAAAGCCACATTTGCTCTGCAGATGAAGATGATGGACCTCATGGTGGTTTTAAAATCTGGCGGCTGAAAGCACCGCAGGGGAAGGTGTTTCCTGCTCTGCTGGAAGCTTTCTGGTATTGCTGTCCAGCTGGTGATGACGGGGAGGATTTGGGTCCTGCGATCCTCTCTGCTGTCCTAGCAGGGAGAGGCACAGGGTTGGGAGGCGAGCAGCAGCTCCGAGGGACGACCCAGTTCCTAATCTGCTGAAACTGGTAATACTGGAAGGTTGTGGCAGCTCTGGGGAGCTGGACTCAGTTGGCCAGGCATCACCTGGACCCCTACCTGAATGGGAGGTCGGAGGTGGAGATGCAGACTGCTGGGAATTTATAAATCAAGCCCCGTGTTAGTAGCTTTGCTTGGCTGTTCCAGGCTGGAATAATTCTGTGCACTCTAGCCTTGCTCCTCCAGTGCTGCAGGACAGGAGTGGTTCAAACCTGAGAGCTGGAGGGGCTGAGAGAGATTCCTGGGATCCTGGGGGAAAGGCAGCTCCCTGCAGTGTGCTCCCAGCATCAGGAGCCTCTGCAGACTGTGGGATGGGGTAAACTGGGACATGTGCCTCATTGGGGTCCCAGCAGAGTGCTGGGCAGCACAGGTCTGCTGGCAGAGCATGTGAACATCTCTAGGGTATATGAGCCCCTTTGCTTTTGCAAGTAGGAAAATGATGTGGTTAAAAGCAGGGAGAGAATTGGTCTCTTCTCTCTTGTCTCCCCAGGTGCTTGTCTGCATGTGGGCTATTTAGGTTTTGTTTTTTTTTTCCCCTTCTGCCAGCTTAGAAGATTGCTTGTTAGCATCGTGTGAATGAGCCCAAGCTGAGGGAGTATAAATCAGGATGGATGAAAATTCCCCGTAGCCAGTTTTTCCTTGGCCCCTTCAGTGCCATAAGGAAGCGTTCATTTAATTATAGGCGTCAGGGGTAGAAATAACTACATTAAGCCCTCAAGGGGAAGCTGCCGGCGGCGAGCGGCACATGACAGCACACCAAAGTTTTTTCCGCTCGCTCGGCATGGGAAGAAACCCCTGCGTTTTGGGGGTACCTGAGTGAGCAGAGGCAGCAAGAGCAGCGGGGCCGGGGGCAGAGGGGCTGTGGGGACGCTGCATCACAGCCCTCAGCTGGCAGGCGGCTTGGTTTTCTTCCCGTCCTCGCTGGCTATTGAAACACGTAATCCCCAAAGAATGGAGAGAGGCGATTTGTCAGCCACACAAGCACAGCCCGCACAGAGGCAAAGCAAACACGTGTGTTGGTTTGTTCAGCCAGCCAGGGGTGTTGGCAAGGAAGATGCGCCCTGCTGGGGCTCGGATCAGCCCCTCTCCGTCCCCGTGCCTGGTTAAGTCCCGTTGTGGTTGCCAGGGTTTGGATGTACGTTCTGTTTTGGGGGGTAATTTTTTACTGTTGGGAAGCCAGCTTTGCCATGACTCTGTATGACAACTGCAGCCGCTCCTGCCTGCTGTGTTGTGAAGGTAGTCAGGACCCATACGTGTGCCCCAGGACTACCAAAGCTTTACATGAGCTTTTTTGCCTGGGGAACGCGGGCCTGCTGAGGTGATTTTTAGCAGACATGAAATGCTTTGGGCCTGCAAGAGGGCGATGTGTGGGCTGTGGTTTTTTTCTTGGATCGGTGGCTTTCATCCTGTGGTCTGTTAACTCCTGGAGGCCTGTGGGTTGCTTTGAGGAGGCCTAGGAAAGGTAACTGAGGAAGGAAAATTCACTTTGCTGTATACAACTGCCTACCCGATGCTGTTTCCCCAGGGGCTGCATCTTTGCATCTCCGAGCTGGGAGCTGCCACCATCGATAGTGAGCAGTGCGGAGGAGAGCAGACACGGCAGCAGCAGAGGAGGGAGGTGTGAAGGCTTACGAGACAATCTGGGGAGGGAGTGAAGGCAAACAGTCTGGGAGCCTGAAACCAGGCGAGATTGTGACTCCTGGTGTGGATGGCTGAGCGCAGGGCGAAGGACGGGCAGGCTCGGCAGAGTCGCTGTGACCTGCTGGTGTAGAGCCTCTTCCGTGGAGATGGATGCTGGTGCTTAGAGCAGTCCCGGTGTTGTTAATTGTAATGAGAGGGGACCTGACTCTCCTCAGCGCTGGGCTGAGGACGCCTGGCACCCCCAGAGGTCTGGCCCTGGTGCATGTGTGCTGACAAAGGGCACATCTGCAGTTATCTGCAAAAGCACCTGCATCTTCTGGCATTGCCTTGCCCTGTCCCTGTGGGTATACCTGGGTCTGTGCGCTGTAGATGTTCTCTGCTGAAATTCTGAGGGAGCAAATGTTGGCTCCCCTTTGCGAAGTAGCGCCCGCTCAGTACGTGCAGACGTGCACACCCCGTAGCCTGGTGTTTGAGTGCTCTAATGTTAGCTGTAAAGATCTGTAAAAGCTTAAAGATGCTGGCACAGCTCACGTGTGCTTTACGATCTCCCTCTACAGAGTTGTCCCATTACAAAGGCTTCTTCGGTTGTGCCTTGTCCCCCTTCTTCAGCTGATGCGGGTTGGTGGGTGTGTGTGCTCCTTGCAGACCTCGGTGCTTTTCCCATTGCTTTGTATCAGGGACCGTGGGAAGGTGGATGGTTTTAGAGGGATGCTCGGCGAGGGACCTGGTTTCTGGCAGTACCAGAGGAGTGGCAGTCTGGTCTTGTTTTCTGAAGCTCTAATTGGAAATTATCTCAGAGATTAGGGGCCTGGCAGGATTTGTAAGTGGTCAGCTGCAGCATGGGAGAGAGCAATAAGGCTGTGCGGGAGATGGGCCGAGAAAGGTCTCTTAGGTGGAGCATCCCAGCATGGGTATGGTCCCTAACTCTGAGTTAGCACCAAAAGGACTTGGTGGATAACGCAGAGTCATCTGGTGAGCTTCCCTGTGCGAACTACTGAGGGTCTGGGGGCAGCGACTCCAGGTGAGCGTGAGGGAATCAGTTCGGACATTCTTCAGCTGCGCAGCTTCATTTTCTCTTCCTCCACTGGCTGTGGTTGGGATCCTTTTTGTTATTTAAATTACCCTGTGTTTTATTGTGTTCTGCCAGCTTTTGTGCTGTCCTGGGGCCTCTCTCCTGTCTGCCCTTGGGCCTTTCTCCCCGACTTTTCCAGGCCCAGTGGTCTGGGGGAGGGAATATCCCTGGCAGATGCTTCCCTCATCTGGTCATTGTGTTTCTGTCCTAACCAATTATCAGTAAATGACCCATTCCTGACCCAGCCCTCCTAGGAAATCACAGAGTGGGATAACTCATGAGTTTGGGGTGGGCTTGAAGTGAAGGTCGATGGTGGCAGCGCCAGATGGACATTGGTGCTGCGTTGGCACTGCAGAGATGCTCCGAGATGCATCAGCTGCTGTGTACCTGTGCGTGGTGGGTGTTGCACAGCCTCTGCTGGCAGTGGTGAGGGCCAGGTAAGTCAGAGCGTGTGCTCTTCCCTTCAGACTGCTCCTGCTGCCATGGCAGCGCGATGTGGCCACAGCCCTGGGGAAGCAGAGGTGAAACCACCCTTCCCTTGGGTAAACTGAAGGGCGTACCAGCCCCTGTGTAGGTCAGGCTGGATGTGATGATGTTCATGTGTTTCCTCGGAGAGAAAGTTGTGGTTTGCTTGTTAATTTAAAAAGCAAGAAAATTTTAGAGGCTGTTTGACACAGTCGCAGCCGGGTTCTGTGTAATCTCCCCAAATCCCTCCTCTCATTTCAGCTGGATACAGAAATGCCTGACTTCGTCTTTCACCGCTAGTCCTGTTTGGGAGGCCCATTGGGAGCTTTTGAACAGCTGCCCTGTCTCGAGGAGAGGTGCAAAGGTGGCAAAGAAAAGGAGATAAAGAGGTGCCCCTGGTGGCACAGGGATAAAGTGGTTCAGGGATGGCGAATGGAGAAAATACTTAGGCGTTCATTTATAACGGCTTGGAAATGTGAAACTGCTCTTATTCACAGCAGTTTGGGAGAGAAACAGCAGATGTTCTTTCTTCAGATATTTTTCTTTCTGCCATTGAGCAAAACTGCCCCATCTGCCTTGTCTGGGGCTGTTGCATTGGATCCTCTGCTCATCTGAACAGCGCAGCCTTCGCTGCTTGGAGTTGGCTGCGTTTGGTGAGGGGCCAGTGGGGTCAGCAACCAGCGAACTCCGTTCATCTCCGTATCCTCCCGCTGGCTCTTTCCCAGCGGCCTTGGAAAGGTAACGCTGCTATTATTCCCTGTTGTTGAAATTCCCCCATTCTGCTCCTCGTGGAGGCGAAACATCTTTTGCAAGGTCAGCGTTGCCTCTGCGGTCACCTCTGTGGGCGCTTGCAGCCAGCGCGGGAGCTCCCGTGCCGCTTTTGGTGCTCACGCTCTGCCTTTGTTCCCTCTCCTCCTACCTCTCGCACTTTCTCTCCATTCTCTCCCCTCCTCTCTCTGATCCGGGGAGGGTTTTCCCTCCCGTGCTCGCAGCCGTTTTCCCAAAGGCTGCCTGCCCTCTTTAGCATGCAGAGCCTCATCTCCTCCAGGTTACGCAGAGGTGCCGCAAAAATAGAAATGAGAGACAAACGCCCCATTGAAGCAGCTGGCAAGCCCTGGCTCCGTTCCCTGCTCCCTCCCATCTACAGTCGCAGGGCTTTATTCATTTGGGTTTCTTTATTCCTATCACTTGATCTGCCTTTTAAAATACAAAACTGGGAGGCCGATGGCTGATAGAAGTCATCTAATCCTCGTTCCCCATCCTAGGAGGAAAACAGCGAAGCACTGATGTCCTGGGTGTTCGATTTCCTCTTTTGGCCATGCTCCCCTGCCTCCCGGCTCAGCTCCTGCTTTGATTCTTTCTTTGCCTTGGAGTTGACAGCTGCGTTCAGCTCCTTTATGAGATGCTCGGAAGAGAGGGGGAAGGTGGCAAATCTTGGGTCTGCTCTTTGACACCCCAAACCTTTGGGTTTTTGCTGCTGGTGTAAATTTATGAAGCGTTGTCAGGATGCAGTCTGGGGAGGTACTGATTTGTGCACTGGTGCGATGGCGCCGTTAGCCCTGGGGCACTGGGGCTGGTGCTGGCACAGAGGGTTCTCCCAAGGCCAGACTCTGCATCTTGTGCCTATGGATCAAGCCCCAAGGTGTTGTCCTACTCCAGATCCCAGGGAAAAACCCCCAGATCCAGATCCCCCAGGAGAAACCTGGCTTGCTCAGGCTGTGTCTATCAATGACTCATCTGTAGGGATGAGGTGGTGTAGTTTTTTCATGGGCTGAGGAGAGCAGAGCTTCCCAGTAAACAGAATAATGCAGCTTAGGGGGTTTTAACTAGGTAAACACTTGAGAGTTAAATGAGGGTAAACAAACTCCTGGGATCTGAGCTTCCCGCATGGATGGGATTAGCTCTGTGGTGCTCAGGCTCACCTGCAGTGGAATGGCTGTTGTAGAGGTGTGGGGTGCGCTGAGCTCCTGAGGCAGTGCAAACAGGGTGAGGTGGTGGAAGCCAGCGTTTGAGCTGGTGCAGAGAGAGATTTTGAGGCTTTGTCTTGCTGGCTGGGGGACCCAGCATGTGTATTGTAGTGTGGCTGGAAAGCCGAGGCGCTGCGACAGCCACATCTCTGCTAATGGGAGTCAGAGGAAACTGAGGCATTGGGGTGGGTAACGGATTGATGTTGGATCCAGGCAGTCAGTTGCAGTCCCAACTGAACCAAATTTTCCTTGGACCTGCCGTGATCTCTCCCTGTCCTCGTGCTCCCCTTTTCTGGATGACTTTGAGAATGATGTTCCCTTTCTGCCCCTTGCTGCTCTCTGTCATGTTTGCTTAAGCTGTGAGGTCTTCAAGACAAATGCTCTCTGCACTGGGCCGCAGGGGCTCAGCAGTGCTCTCCGTTCGTCACGCAGGTGACTTGTGCCAGCCTGGGGAAGCCGAACCCAGGCACCATCACACCAGAGCCTGGTGAGCACTGCTGTGCCGGCACCAGGTCGGCCTGGCTGGGTCTCTCTGGATCCATGCTTGGGCACAAGAGACGTGGGTAGGAGTCCCAGGGATGCCCAGCGGTGCTTTGCTTGGCTCTGTGATGCTGCAGGAGCTTCCTTTCCTCTTGATGCTCTGCCTCTGTTGCTGCTTTCTTTTTGTTGCTGTGCTGGCCTCAGCTTTGGATCAACAGAGCAAAATAAAGGAGATGGAGAAGTGCTGAAGCCTGGCCCGAGCATATATGGGAAAGAGCAACCAATATTGGATTTTGCTCGGTTCAGAGAACAGTGGAGGCTTGGGAAATGCATTTCTGGCTTCCAGCATTCCCAGGACGGGTTTGGTAATCAGCCTGGCAAGCAAACAGCATCTCCCAAACTTCTTGCGCTAACAAGCCAACATTTTCAGTGAAAACACCGAGGCCAACCCATCTGCCATTGCCCCGCAGAGCATCTTGGCACTTGTCCTGATCTGAATTTGCCCTTCTGGGAAGTGAAGCCAGGACATTTGGTGGGAAGGAGCATCAAGAGGTTCCCCAGGCTGTGCCCTTGCCTGCAGGCAGTTCAGCTCTGCTTAAATCATTTTGGGCCACGTGTACTCAGCTCTGCGTGCAGCATCCAGGTGATGTCTCGGCGGTGCTTTGTAAAATCTCCCTATTCCTAACACTTCAGGGCTGCGCAAACGTTTTCACATCTGCATTCCAGTGACATCTGAGCTGTGTCTAATACAGGAGTTTCGCCTCTGGAGACATTTCTAATGGGTGGTTTCCTGTTTTGTGTCAGAAATGTTTGGTGCTGGTTCTCAGGGTGGTGACTTATCACTTTGTACCATTTCTTTTCACAATATTTATGTTATTTCCATTCTAATACCACCTAGCTGTACCTCCAGTCTCTCTGTGTAGTGAGGATGTCTCCTTGCTTTGCGTCCTTGGCTAATTGCATTATTGTGTTCCTAATTTTTGTTCCAAGGTCACTTAGGAAAATGTTAAAGAGCAGCAGATCCAAGGACAGACCTTAAGGAATTCCACTAATGGCTCCCCCAACACAAACCTCTGTCATTTTTCATACAGCCAATGCCAGTTTTTCTGCGAATCGGTGTCCTTCCTTGCCTCTTCTATAATTCTGCATGAGGCACTGTATCAGGTATTTCACTGAAGTCCAGCTGGATTAGATCTGCTGCATGTCTCTTGTCTAGAAAATCAGCTATCAAAGAAAAATACCAAATTAGTCTTCATTTCAGCTTATTCAATTAGTTCAGTTCAGTGACTAGTTCATTAAGAACTGAGAAACTGCATATGAGCTGAGAAAGCGGGAAAACTTGTCCTTTTTCTTCTGATCTGTGAATAAAAATCAGCTGCAAGAGGATGAGATCTTCTGGCTTTAATGTGCTGGAGAACAGAGGGCTATGAAGCACTTGGTTCAGTTCACCCAAATTAGTTACTTCACTTGCTTAACAAAACTGTTTTAAATGTAAAACATGTTTTGGTAATCGCGTTTTTTTCCTGCTTTCTCCATATTTATCGTGGTGGTTATTGGTTGAATGAAGCCGAGTTCCAGGTGCTGTTTTCCTGCATTTTGATTGCAGTTCAATATGCATGTGAATGTACCTTGACACAAGTCACAATTAAAGTCTCATCTCGGAATCCAGAAGCGTCACTCAAACCTTCTGATAGATCAAATGCAAATAACAAGGATGTAATTGTTGAAAGGAAGGTGTAAAATGCAACCTGCCTCCCTGCTTGGTGTTAGGGGGATGTCTGCTGTCGGTCCATTCAAGTTCTTACCTGTGACGGTCAGCCCTTCTGTGTGAAAACACAAAATGTGAATGCGAAATGAAGCTCCAATTAATGAGTTAAAAAACAGATTTCCAGCCTGCTGATTTGAAACGTGATTAATATTGGTGATGCTGATAAATTCTGGTTTAAATCAGTCCCCCTGCGTAAGATAGAGCTGCAGACCAGGAGCACTAGGGTGAAACCTTGCCTTGTTGTTCCACAGGGACCTTGTGCCTCTGCCTGGCCTCCTCGGAGGAGCCAACCACTGATGGCCTCACGTCGACGTCCCTGCTGGAGTTTGCCGCGATGTCCCACCTGGAGGCTGTCGGTTCCCACGAGCAAACCAGCCCAGAGCCCGCGGAGCCTGATCTCGCCCCTGGCTCTCTGCACGCTGCCCCGGGATCAGGCTTTGCCAGCGAGGAGAACGAGGAGTCCAGGATCCTGCAGCCCCCGCAGTACTTCTGGGAGGATGGAGGAGAGCTCAACGACTCCAGCCTGGATTTGGGGTCGCCAACAGGTGGGTTATTTTTACCCCATTTCTTCCTCCCTGCTCTGCAGGGGCTCTGGGGAGGCAGAAGGATGCAGGACTCTTGTCTTCCCGCTTCGACACAACTCTTGCTAAGAGGGCCTGAGATTAAACGTCAGCTCTATTTTCTCACCTCAGTGCCTGATGTGTCCCTGGTGAACCCTGAGCAAGCACAGGCTTTAGAAAGCAAGTTACAGCTGAGCTTTTATTCCTGAGCTGCTATGAGCTGGGAAAAGTATTGCCTCTACCCAGTTTCCCATTGCCTTTTGCCCTTCTTTCTCTCTGTCCTTCCTTCTTTCATGCTCTCTTCTCTCTCCCATCTTTCTGTTGCTGTCAGTTAAGCACAACCCAAACGTCTCAACACTTTGGCTTGGAGATCAAGGCCATCTTGGCATCCGAGTCAAAGCTGGGCCAAATCCTGAATTCCTCACACTGTGGCATCAGGGGGGATTCGGCACAAGAGAAGGCAGCAGGTTTCCTCCCTGGGGCAGCTGCCCTGTTGCCTGCTCCTTGGGGAGCCACGGTAAAATTTGTTTCGTTAACATTTGAGCTTGCTTTCCTTTGAGGAGTGTTCTTTGAGACCACTGAGTCCCCTCAAAAAACCCTTTATTCGTTTTGAGATGCTCTGAGAGGTGGATGGGAGGAAGGAGGAGGAGCGTTGCAGGGTTTCCAGTAGCTTAGGGGATTATTTGACGTGCTCCTGCTCTTAAGTGTCATGTGGAGCATGTATTAAGTGTTACCCAGGGCCCAGGCATCAGCCTTATCCCTTCTCCCTTACCCGGTATTGCTGCCTCCCTCTCAGCAGACCTGAGGTCTGCAATTAGAAAGCTCAAGGCTTGTTTTATCTCCATTTCTCTTTCTGTGACCTTAACAAAGACCCGTGCTCGGACTGGGCTGAGGGCTGCCCACTGGGGCACAGCACACGCTGTGCAGGCCAAGGGCCATCCCAGCTTAAGTCTCCAAAGCCCTTTGCTCGCTAATAGTGCTGCAAAACCCATCTGCCCTTTGGCTTGTGTGGCCCCTGGGGCAGTTGCTGGCTTGGCCATGGGGGAGCTGCTCAGATGCCACCTCCACAGCGACGCTGGGGGCGGGTGGCACACATTCCCAGCAGCGCATCCCTGGGACGCGCCGCTGCTGAGCCGCTCCCGGGCGCTGGCAGCGTGCTCAGCGCCGCTTTTATTTGTGTGCCAGCAGGCACCTGCGTGCACTCGCGGCTGGGGACGTGACTTGGAGGACAGCGTGTGCTTGTGCATTGAGAGCGAGATGCGCTGGGTACCCAACCCGGCCTCGCCTCCTGCACGTGCCCGGCCGCGCATCCCTGGGACGCGCCGCTGCTGAGCCGCTCCCGGGCGCTGGCAGCGTGCTCAGCGCCGCTTTTATTTGTGTGCCAGCAGGCACCTGCGTGCACTCGCGGCTGGGGACGTGACTTGGAGGACAGCGTGTGCTTGTGCATTGAGAGCGAGATGCGCTGGGTACCCAACCCGGCCTCGCCTCCTGCACGTGCCCGGCCCCATTTATATGCACCACACGCGCCGCTCTCCTTCCGTTCTCCCTGCAGCGCTTTCCTGCATGAGCAGATGTGCTTTTTCAGCTGTCCTTTACGCCTACCCTGCCCTATCCACTGCCCAGCTTGTCACTTCTGGGCTTCCCAGCGCCGTTTTTATCCCCTGGCCGTTGCTGTGTCCAGAGCTCGTGCCTTGGTGGCATTTCAGAACCTTGATGAATAGAGCAGTTTGAATTATTCAAGAGCTGGGAGCACATTTCTACTTAAAAATTAATTAGAAACCTGCTGTGTGTCATTTTACAATAAAGGATATTGTAATAGCATCCCTAAATTGGGCGGTCTTCTGTCGTGCAAAGCCTATGCGTGAGATGCACACAACCGATGGGTTTTCCGTGCTGCGTGTGTGGCAGATGCCATGTGATACCTCTTGGAACTGTGTGATGGCATCTGTTAGGTTACTTTCAACCTATAAATCCATTGAACAGTTTCAAACAGCTGCTGTTTAAGAAAAAAGATAAAGTTTATGGTCCAAGTTTTCATTCTGTGGGGTTTGTCTCTGAATAATGGTGAAGTGGAGCCTGACAGTGTTGGTAACCCTGTCCCAGGCACGGATTTGAGACCCTGTATCAGTGAAGGCACGAAACAGGATTGGATTGTTACACTACTGAAGAGAGAAAATCCCCTGCTCTGAAGGGAGACCTGTGCTGCCTTCTTTCTGTGTGTGGTGTAGATATATTGGCCCTGAAATTTGTGGTCTTGTTGCAGATAGTCCTGATCTCCTGGGATATCAAAGCTGTGTTAGTCATCTCTTTTTTTTTTTTTGTTCCTTTTATGTCCTTCTCAAGTCTGTGTGGGGAGACTCCTCTGCCTTTGTGTGACTTTGAGGCTGCAAGAGATAAAAAATAATAACAATCCGCAGCTGCTGCTCTCTTTTTTTTTTTTTTAAGTGCACTCGAACAATCTTTAAAAATATTTCTGGAAAGCACGTGGCATCGAGGGCCACCTGTTAGGCCATTAGAAAGTGAGACAAACTCCTGCTGGCAGAGCACAGCGCAGCCTGGGGCTCCCATTCTCCCGAATAATGTGCTTTTGCTGATTTCTGGTACAGAGCAGTGGATCTGTATTGACATCGGTGAGCACCAGCCTGCGGAAGGACCCTGAGGTTTGTCCTGTTCTGTCTTGAGCGTGCACAGAAATGCACGTTTGTGTGCTCACCCATGCACAGCTGCTACCCACTGGAGCTGCATGGAGGAGATGGATTCGGTCTGGTGGGAACGTGGATGCTGTATCCATAAAGAAAGCGGCAGCAGTGACTCGTACTTCAGGCAAGAGGCGAGTCAGTGGAGCTGTGAGCCTGGTACTTCTGCATCCCACTGCCTTCAGGCTGCCCGGGCACCCAGAAGCTCCTCAGGTTGTAGTTTGGGTGCTTTGGTTCACCTTTGGCATCGAATTGGTGTGAGCCACACATGAGTGTACCCACAGGGACTCGCATCTGGTACTTCTTGTCCTCCTTTCCCTTCTTCCCACCTCCCCCATCTTCTCTGGCCTGGAGGCTCCCGCAGCGTTCCCTACTGTCACGTTGGATTTCCTGGGCAACAGATGCAACACCTCTGGTAGCTGTAGGGGTGAAAGATGGGAGTTGTTAGGGCTGCAGGTCTCCGAGTCCCTGATTTTTAGTGAGAGTTACACGGTGGCATATCCATCCTGGACTGCACCTCTGCTGTTCTCCTTTGGCTTGGTCAGAACACAGGGACTGCTCTTCGAGCTCCCGGGTTTGCCTTTGAAGCCCAAGGCATGATGATGCTGGGAGCTATCAAATCCAGTCTTAAAGGTTGGTGATTCACTAGGATGGCATGTGGCACTTTGAGGGGGGAGCTGTAATCTTTTAATTATTCATAGTAATTAGCAGAAGGGATTCCCAGGAGAGTTAGGATGAGGGGGTAGCAGGACAGGCGAGATAGGAGAACTGTATTCAAAGAAAAGTAAGTTTTCTGACCACCTAACGGGATGAAATATCTTCTGTCCCCAACTCCTTCTGATAGTGTGATTCACTTCCATGATGAATTACTTACCTCTGGCCAGAGAGCTCTCAGTCTCTCCCAGCCTTCCTGAAATCTGCTGCCTCTCCATCCAGACTGACGGCAAATCTGCAGCTCTTAATACCATCTTCAACCCGCGCATTAACAAGATGAAGCACCTGGTAAAGGCAGGCTACGTAAGCAGCTTAGTGCTGAGCAGCCCCTGCCTGAGCTCAGCTCCCCTGTTGGTGCCCTGGTTTAGTGCACAGGGACACGTTGGGTGATCTGAGCCACCTCAGCCAAGGCACTGCTGGCAAAGGCTGACCCATGATAAAGAGGGTTTCTCTGTGCACAGTGTTATTCTGGTGTGGTTATCCCCAACTGACTCCGTGTTTGGGTGAGAGTGGCTTATTCCAGCCTTATTGCAGGTCAGCCAGTGAGCGGGAAAAAGGTGTGGAGCTGTTTGGGATCTGCTGTGGTGCCCAGTCGCTACCTGAAGCAAATTCCAAGCATAATGAGCCCTGACCACATTGCTACCCTTGGTCTCTCTTTTAATGATGATGTCTTTTGTGTATTGGACCTGTATTGGAATCACAGACAGTGGCCTAGCTCTTCTGGAAGATTAGGATATTAGCCCCAAGTGGCTCAAATCCAGCTCCATTAATTGCATTTTGCCTCCTTGAAATCCCCCTGCAGTTTCAATCCGATGGAGTATGCTGTTTTGCAGTAAGCCTTGCTGCTCTGTGCTGCAAAACAGCGAGCAGATCTCACCTCAGACCTGGCTGCGTTTTAAGGAGGGAGCAGAGGGCACCTTGCACTTCCCAAAGTTGGGAATTTAGCGTGAATGGTGCTGTCAGACTGTGATGTTGTGGGAGCCCGGGGATGTTATTGTCTTTATTACAGTGCCTTCTAGTTATCGGTAATTCAATCACTGGTTAACATGATCTTCCAGTTTAATCCAATAAAGACCTTATGGTCAGGTTGTGTGTACTGAACACAGTGAGGGTCACCCTTTTCCTGAGCTGTCACGGTTGCTTTAAAACAGCTCATTGTGGCAAAGACAGGGCGGGGAGCCTCACAGGGCAGTAACTGAGACTGGTGCTTCTGAATGAAGGAGAAGGAGAAATGTCACGAATTAAATGTCTGGGGGGAATCGTGCTTGGGCACAGCGCCGAGCCTCGGCCCATCTGGTGTCAGGGAAGTTTCTGTATCGATTGCAGAGGAAGCAGGACATGGCCTCAGTGGTGGCTCTTGCAGTGGAGCTTGTGTTCGCCTCTCCCAGGGCAAATCATCTCCCCAGGCAAAGGGAATGACCCATTTGGCTCAGACCTGGGTCTGCTGGGAGATGCAGGGGGCAGGAGGGCTGTGCGAGATGGTTTCTTGAGAGAAGAGTGCCTGAGGGCCTTTGCAAGAGAGCTCGGGAGGGAAGTTTGGGAGGGGGAGTGGTTAGGGGAGGCGAAGAATGCTGCAGGCTGCAATGTGAGTAATGTTGCTACTGATGAGAAGCATCAAGGGGTGCAGTTAAAGATGTACTGGAAAGGAAGTGGGGTGAAGGTATGGAGTTTCATATTGGTGAACCAGCCTCCCAAGGGGATGCTGTGACTGAGCAGCTCGGGGGGAGTGAAATGCTGTGGAGCTGTGGCTGCCTGCTGTGCTCATCTGGTCCATCCCTGCTTGGCCAGAGGTGCTGGGCCAGTTTTGTGGCTTCAGGGAGCAGTTCTGAGCTGTCCCCACTCTGTGATCAGGCTGGCTTCATCGTGACCTGGCTGCTCTTGTGTGTGGCTAGAAGGGGTTGTGTGGCACATATGCCACCTCTGTGCGTGGCCACAAGTTCCCCTTGTGCTCCAGCCTACTGCTGATCTTGGTGGGAGAGCAACAGAGCAGACCATAGCAGGGCTGATGGTGTGTGCAGTTCCTACATCCTCCCTTCTCTTTAGCAGCACTCTGCTTCCTCGCCGAAATTATATGAGCTGATAAATGACCCTGATGAATCTGGCATTGCAACCAGGTCCGTAATACACATCTGCTTTATCAGAAGACCCTGCCCCACTTCTGCAGCAGGAGCACGGGGCGCCCTGTTGTAGACAACCAGGTGGGTTGCAGGCTCTAGAGGACCACTCGCTGAAGGGAAGCTGTTAGTGGGATGCTGGAAGGAGCTGCTAAAAAAGGGAGATCTCTTTGAGTTCCCTTAGGGCTGGGGGTAAGGGGAATCGAAGGAAATACTAAGAAGACTCCATTGGGAAGCTCTTAGGTCTGCATTGCACAGAGTGACAGAAACCAGCTTGTCTGGAAGGAGCCTTGGGAAGAAGATGCTGGGACCAGCTTAGTGGCTGGGGTCATACCAAGGAGATGGACAGGGTGCAGAAATTCCTTCAGATTGTAGAAGAGGGATGAAAACTAAAAGAGGTGCCTTAAAGAGCCCTGATACGGAGAACTAGGCAGGTTCCCTTGGTAGTGAGGCAGTAGGAGGTGATTCCAGATAAGGACTTGGTGTTGAGCTGGAATATCTGGAAGGAAGGGTTGGCTCACTATCCCCAAACCTCTGAACATGGAGAGTGATTGAACCTCTTTGAAAAGTGGGTTGTACAGAGACCTCCTTGCTTTAAGGAGAACAAACCAGCACAACTCTGACCAAAATGCCTTGAATTTCACTGTTTTCCATGCAAATCTGAAGAACAAGATTTGAGGGGAGTTGAGGTTATAATCAGTGGGGTCCTATGAACCATACAGGGGTCCCAGCTTGGCATGCAGGATAGTGGAGAGACTGATGGGAATCAGGGATGGTAACTCAATGAGCAGTGAGTGTGAGGATTCCTGTGTCTGCTCCTGCTTCCATGATCTGTCAGCCCAGAGAGGCAGCACAAGTTTCAGTCTTGGGCTGCCTGGTGAGACGGAAACCTCCTGGGAGAGAGTGGGATGGGCTTTCCATCACCCAGGAGAGATGGCGGAGGCGGAAATCCCTCCAGAGCCCTTGGATCTTGGCAGTGGAGAGGCGGTGTGGCTGTGCATTCCCCCGCAGAGGTACGCTCATCTGTGCCTGAGCACCTGAAGGAAAGGTCGAGTGTGTGACTTCAGCTGACAGCCAGCAGCGTTTCTGGCTCCCCTGGGGCAAACCTCACGCTGCCTTTTCCCGGTTTGTTTTTCTGCTGTGCCCATCTGCCATTTGTGCTTCCCTCCAGGTGGGAAGAGAGGAGGTACAGAGGAGCAGAGAATAGCTGAGAGCGTCTTTAGGCAAAGGAGACGGCAGATTGGATCACTGATCCTTGAAAATAACATCTCATTGACGGGGCCTTGTTTTAAGGGACAAAACCCTTAGTTTTCACCCACACCATGTCAGGGTGGGCATGGTTCCTG
>NW_010181165.1:16370-19305 GCF_000695765.1 Mesitornis unicolor
TGCAAACCCTGAGTATCCCTGGAGGAGCAGCAAAACCTTGGGAGATGCACTAACCCTTCATCTGTCTGAAGAGGGTCCCAGCCCGCTGTCTCCAGTCCCATGGCCTGTTGCTGTTGCTGCCGTTAACCACCATCTGTCTGCAGACACTGGGGTGTGTGGCTTTTGGGAAGGGCCTTTGGGAAAAGCAGTGCCAGGCAGTGGCAAAGGTTCCTTGTGCAGATGCGAGGCACCCAGACAGCTGCTGAGCACAGCGGGATGGGCAGGAGAGGAAATGGAGACCTTGGGGACTTCAGTCACTTAATAGCAGTAACCATGGTCAGCAGGGCAGGGGACTCGTTTCTGGTGTGGAGAGATTCTTTTCCTTCCCTTTCTCAATCAGAGAGTACTGTGCTTGTCTTGGGAAGGGAGTTAATTGGGATGCAAAGTCCTGAAGCGGAGCTCCTTGGGCACAGACAGTTTCTCAGGAAGGATGAAGGTTGATTTATGCCTGCTGGGTTTATGCTTGCCACTCTAAGCTTAACTTGGCTAATCTTACAGATGCTCTTCTCATCCTGGATCCCAGCTCCGTGCTGGGCTTCCAAAGAAGCTGCTGCCTGCTCTGACCTTTCATGTGAGGTGCTTCTTTCTCCTTCAGCATCCACATTTGCCTGGCAACGTCACCTGCATTCATGGTCAGAGCCACAGAACAGCCAGAGGCTGAAGTTGGAGGGAGGGGAGTTTGATGTAGTTCCCGTTTCTGTCTTCTTTTTCTCTGCAGGAAAACTGTTCCTTAATGACACAGAAAACTCATAATGCAGATGTTTGTGGGATGACTTTTCTGCTGTGAAGCACTGTACAAACTGAAGTTCTGCATTTCAAAGATGCCTGGGTCGATGCAGGTTTTGGTGGCGTTACTTGGGCGTGCCAGGGAGTAGAGTTTGGTTTGCTGTGCTGTTGTTTCTCTTCCCTCCTGTTTCCCATTTAGCTTGTGGCTGACTGCTGCTGCCACCCAGTATCTTTCCAAATCCCATGTGAAATTAATCCCTGGGTCCCAGCGTGATTCCTAACCTTACCTTGGAGATGCCAGGCATCAAAGCTGTTGTTTGCAGATCTCCTGCCTAGCAAGTCTCTGAAGACACCTTCAGGACAGACAGGAGTAGGGAGGATGAACAAATGAGGATAATGAATGAATTATCCCTAGGGAAAGTGGGTTTGCTGGGATGGGATCAGGAGCTGGGGAGGTGCAGGAGGTTGCATTGCACTTGTCAGATGTCTTTTTTGGTGACAGGCTACCTGCTTTTAGAGAGTCTCTGCCTTTTGACTGCACCTGTAGCTACACACAGGTAATGGGGCCAGCTCTCTGTCTTTCAGAGTTCAAGGTTACTCGGGATGTGATGTGAAGTCTCTCGCATCTCTTCACAGATTACAGCTTTCCTGCTGCCTCTCAGAAGACCTTGCTGAAAGGGAATGGGACGCAGGCGAAGGACAACTGGGAAGCAGCCACCAGCCAGCCGCCGGCAGAGTTCGCTGAGCCTGATGTGCACACACCTTTCTCCAGCACGCTGGAGGAAGAGGAGGGGCTGCTCCCCATAGACCCCTCAAGAGGAGGGATAGGGAGCCTCCAGACCTCGGGGCCAGAGGTGACATCTTCTGAATCCGTGAGCCAAGAGGACTCCTTCTCCCTTCTGTTTTCCACAGCCTCCACTGAGCCAGGTGGTGTGACCGAGGCAGCCATAGGAGGACAAGAAGAGGATGCTGTTCCTCCAGGCTTAGACCTCGGGAGCAGCATGGGACCAGGCCTCCTCCCCGTGTCCTCTGTTTTTTCTACTACTGTTGCTGCAAGGTCTCCCAGTGTTTCAGAAGAGCCTTTTGAGGTGACAGCTGGGGACACGTGGGCTGTTGGGGGAACAGATTCGGAGCTGACTGTGACTACTGCAGGAGCAGAGCTTGCGGAGCCCTCAACGGAGCCTGGTGGGGAAGAGCATTCAGCCAGAGAGGAGGTCTCGGAGGCCACGGTAGGGTGGGAGGTGCTGGAGCCCACAGTGTTGACCGAAACGGAGCAGACCATGGAAACGCCTGTGGGGACGCCCTCTCCTGCGGGCACCCAGACTCCTTCAGGGAGCGAGCAGCACCCCACTTCTTCTGCACCTCTGTGGAGCAGGGATGAGGAGCCTGCACTGGATCCCCTTTGGAATGACACCGAGTTGGCCACAGAGACTGTGACAGCGGAGAGGAGCTCATCACCGCAGGCTGGGGATGCCCGCATGGCGCTGCTGCCCACAGAGCTACCCTGGGACTCGGCACAGGTAGTGCTGGGATCGGGGAGCGGGTTTGGGTACTTCTCTTTGAGGGTTGGTTAAATCCTTCACCTTGCCCATGTTCCTGAAGTTTGGTGGAAGTAGCTTTTTCTGTTCACCCACCCAAAACTGAATTTTGGGGGATGTTTTTCCCAGCACTTCTTGAAGGTATCCATCATCCTTGGTGAAAGCCCTGCCCCCTAACATCTTCCCCAGTGAAGTGCTGTACAAAATCCTGCTTTTAATAAACACCTGCCGTCTGGGGCACGCACAGCAGCAAAAGCTCCTTGTTTCCTCAGCTTGCATTATTGGAAGTGTCAGGACAAAAACGGCCCCAAGGATTTCTGGAAAGGGAGTGAGAAGAAAGTGCTATTTTTGCTGCTGCCTGCAGGGACCAGATGCAGAGCAGAGCACAGAGAATTGTGAGGATGTTGGCCTGAGAGCTCGTGGGAGAGGAGGTGTGAGGTGAACGGCAGTTCCTGAATCAGGCAAACTGGCAGGAAAATAAGGAAAAATAAGTATCAGGAGCTGGATGACGAGAAAGTACCAGAGAAAGCTTTTAATTCTGCTTTCTGCTCCATAGTACTCGGGACCCTGAGCAAGCGACTTCTCAGGGATATGGCACGGCCCCTTGCTCCTCTCCCTTGTATCCTGTACTT
>NW_010181165.1:19317-29230 GCF_000695765.1 Mesitornis unicolor
TCCACTACCCAAACCCAGCTGTCTTTATATCTTGTCTCTCCAGGTGATCTGCAAAGACTGGAGCAACCTTGCGGGGAAAAACTACATCATCCTGAATATGTCGGATAACATTGACTGTGTAAGTCAGTCCAAAGAGATTTGATGGCATGGGGGAATAATGCTGGGAGATGTGGAGGCAGGCACAGCTCCTGCTGTCTCCTCACACTACAGAACATTTTAAAAGCACTAAAATCGCAAAGTCCCTGTAGAGGCTGCGGAGAGAAGGAGGACAGAAATATTCCTGTTCCCCAAATGGGGAAAGAGGGGGTGGCAAGAGAGGATTTTGCGCAAAGTCTAACACATGTCAGTCCCACATTGGGTTTTGACTAACTCCTGGCTGTGCCAGTCAGTACCTGGATTGTTATGAGATGTGAGAGCTTTTAACACTGCACCTCTTACTGGTAGGAAACGTGACAGGATCGAGGTGTGAGTCTCCGTCCCTCTCTGCCTTTTCCTTCCTCTCCTTCCAGGATATATATAACGTTCCTCTGATGGCTCAGAGCAATAGGGAATCCTTATTTGCAGTGTGAATGGTTCGGTGTCAAGCAGCTGCTTTAAATCTTCCATAAGGGCCTCTTCTCCCCACCCTGTTACCATGTGTGTTACCTGGGTCCGTTAACCAGCCACGCTTTGCTAGTCCAGTGCCTGTCCATCCATCCCCATAAAGCAGCAGTTAATTCACGAGCCCAGAGCCCCTTGTGGATCCCCAGTATCAGGGCTCGTTCACCTCTGCTGGGCTTTTTGTCAGGCACTCTAAAACCGGTTGTGAAAGGCCTGGAGTCAAGGCACATTTCATAATTCTAAGAAATTATGAGCCTGACAGCCCGAGACCAAAATGTTTCATCAGGGAACCGTGTTCTGGCCTCGTGTGTCTGCACTCTGCCTTGCTGCGGCTCCTGCTGATTTTGGTACTCCAGGGTCCCCATTGCTCTTTCCCCCATCTCTGTGCAGTTTAAATGCTGCTTGATTTTGTAATACGGAGTAGCTTCCTTCCTGTGATCGCTCGCTCTTGTGGTGTTCAAACACCGGAAGGGCAAGAGCTGAAAAGCAGATGTGCAGGTGTCTCTTGACCAAATTGTCTTTGCTGTTGAGTCCTCGGTGCTGCCCTGCTGAAAGAAGGCAGTGCCCTGGGATAGGCAAGACTGAGCTGTTTTTCTACTTCATTTCATGTTTCAAAACATATTTCCCAGCGAATGATTTGTGCTGTCCTCCCCCTTAGTCACTTGTCAACATACATATTTAACATGAGCATCTCCTTGTTCCCTGCCTCTCATTACCACTTTGCATGGCTGAAGCTGGACGCAAGCTCTTCTCCTTTCCGCTGATGCTGATGCAGTTTGTTTCCTACATGTGATAATTTCCTCAGTTTGGGCAACTCACCTACCCTTTGCCTGTCCCTTTTCTTTTCTGGTTTCTGTAGCTGAGCCCTGTGGTGTTTGGATTTCCAGGGAGGGAGAACCTGCATTGCAAGTGCTGAGTTTAAATTGGTGCAAATGAGGTTTCATCATGTTTTTCCTATGTTTCGATGCCCTAATCTGGTGCCATACTGAGCTCCACTGAAAAGTTGAGGGACATGGAGGATGCTCAGCCCCTTCCAGTGTCACACCTTGAGCTTTAATGGTCTTCATAGCGCCAGGCTTTTACCTGGTGCAGGGATGATGTCTGTGTTGCTGGGTTAAGCTGGCAGCCCATTTATCTTCCTAATGGACTCTGGGCAATTCAGTCTCTCTCTGGGCACATCTCCCACTCAGTATTCCTGGGAATTTTGCCCAAGTGAGGACCACAGGATCTGATCTGATGGTGGTGCCTGGCTACATGTCAGGAGATGACCTCCGTCTCGGCTCACGTTCAGGTCTCCTTCACAGCTCCCTTTTCCCCACCGTGGAGAATTTATCAGTGTTCTGCAACCTCTGCTTTCCCCATCATTAGAAGCATCTCACCTCTGTCCTTCTCCTGCTTTTGGACTCAGCTACTCCCCCCTTCCTCCGCACCCCGCAAAACCAGAGCTGCAGGCTGGCGCTGAGCCCCGTGCCGAAACCCATAACCTGATGAGAGGAGGCACTGGCAGGCCCTTGTGATTCAGGCCCCAGTCATCGGTGTCTTTTCCAATTAGGCCATTTTCAGCACAGGCCTGTGCCTGCCCTGAGCGCTTCATATCGCCATGGCAACGAGAGCTCTCCATTTTATTAATCATCTGTGTGGCCTTCAGGTTGGCTTGGCAACGGGAGATAAGAATAGAAACAGAGGAGGGAGGAAGCGGCAGAGGAGCTGCTGAGGGATGGCTGGAGCGTGTCAGGCTGAGTGGCACCCGCTGACCCGGTGCCGGCTGCTTCCCGCCTGCCTTACACCAGAAATGGAGGAGGGTTGGTGTGTCAGGAGATGTGTGTGGGTCCAGCCTGGGGCATGGGGATGCGTGGGGGAGCGTTGCACCAGATTTAGCATTGCTGGCTTTTGGGCATGCCTGGGCCAGGGGTCACAGCCGTGCCAGCCCTGCAGCACTACAGCGGCCCTGTACACTCTGTGCCCTCACCAAGGTCCCTTTCCCTGTGGCAGGAGGAGTTTCGGCTGGAGAGGGGTCCCCAGCTCTTGGCACTGGTGGAGGATGCCTTCTCCAGGCAGGCGGATGGACTGCAGGACCGCTGGCTGATCTCTCTGAGCAAACCCAATGAGAACGACAAGCACTTGCTAATGACGCTGGCGGGGGAACAGGGTAAGTGGTGGGAGAAGAAGCCTTCCCATGAAGGGTAGGTGTATTCAAGGTGTATTTATCTCAAACGGAGGTGCTCAGCTACCTTGGAAGGAGCTTTTTGCTTTCCAATCCCTTTCAATCCCACCAGTTCCCAGTGTAAACTGCACTTGGGAATGGAGGGAGATCGAGGACGTGAGACTTTTTCTTCACATCTGCCTTCTGGCTCATCCCTCACCGTTTGCATGAAGCTTCATGTGCTGCGCTTTGCCTCCTGCTTTGCTTACTCCCTGGGTTGCCTTCACTCGACCATTTGTCAGCTTTATCCCAGTGCTTGTATATCCTTCTCCACAGGCTGGCAACTGCAATAGTTATAGTCCTAGTTCATAACTTAACACTTCTTAAGTCTTGTCTGAACTGGACCAGTCCTGATGGTGCCTCCCCTGCATCCCCAAAGAAACAAAAGGTGACAGTGAAAGGTGGGCTGGGCTGGGACATTTTACCATCTCTTTAATCCCCTTCTGGTAGTGGGGTGCTTTTCCTGTACTGCTGACTGCTTAGTGATGGAGGCCTCTGATGCTGACATTATGGCCTACGTGAAAAAACCCTACCAGTGTTCGAAAATGCCCTACATTGATAGGAAAATAAAGCTAACATTTAAGTGCTATTTGCTGTATTGATGCCTTAAATCATTGCATCTCTCAAGTCCTCAGGTTGGACCATGTGCCAATGAAAAGGCTTTGGTGAACAGAGGTGCCTCTGGTATCAGTTTGTGCCTGAATATTTTACTCTTCTAAAGAATATTTGGAGGTACTCTTGGCTATGGTCCTTCCATTCTTTCAGCCTCCTAACATCAAGTACCAATGAGCAAAAATGTGTATTCCCCTGTCTCCATCCTGGTGGGGATTTCAGACTGATGAGTACATCTGACTGAGCTGAGAGCAGCACTGATCTCTCCCTCTCCTTCTTCACAGGCGTCATCCCTACAAAGGATGTGCTCATGGCGCTGGGAGACGTTAAGAGGAGCTTAGCTGAGGTAAGAGCCTGTCTGCCTGCACCCATTTGTTAAGACTCACTATACGATTAAAAGAAGCGACTTGGAAACTGGGAGCATATCTCGGTCTAACCGAGGGCTGAACCCACAGCCGGCAAACAGATGAGTCAGACGCTTGGCAAACTCCCTTCTCCTCTCTCTGACAGTTGCCAGGCCCTTAAATGTCTGCTCCCATTAAGAGAGTGACTGCGGGTTATCCCTCCCTGCTTTTCTGCCTTGGTTGTGGAGCTGCTTTTCCCACATTCATTTTGTTGGGATTCTTGGTCTCCTCCCTTCTGCACCATTGCTGGTGGCGATGTGGTTGCTGCAGAGCCCCAGCCTTGGCCCTGCTCACCCTACAGCTGATTTACGAGCATTGGCTGCTCTCAGGACTGGAGGCTTTGCTGAAGGAGGTGGGAGAGACGCTTGTACTGGCTGGGACACATTTACACATCTTTTGCAATCCCAGGATCTGCATTTCAAAGCCTCCAGCCCTCACATATTCATCTCTGACCCTGGATATCTTGAAAGAGGAAGAGATGAGGACAAATTAGTCTTGTAACCTCTGACTTCAGGCCTATGGGATATGTAGGCACTGAGGGCCTGATTTTGCTTGGGTATTATTTACAATGCTGGAGTAATTTTGCTGCCTTTGGCAGCAGAGTTGGGCTCCCTGCTCTCAGGTTTTTCCCTGACCTAACAAACCGGTGCAGTTAGACAAAGCAAATTAAGTGCTCAGTGGTGTATTGATTGGCTTACTCTGGAGAAAGCGTGAAAAGTCAGCCGTCTAGAAATGGTGTGACTGAAGTATCAGCAGCTTGGACTGTCCAGAACGAAGGGTTTGTGTTAGTGCAAGGTTTGACTTCTTTGTGCAGCTGTGACTCCATGTTAACGAGCGTCCCACCAGAGCGGCCTCGCCACCTGCCTGCAGCTCCATGAATAATGGAACGCTGCTCCTTGCACTGACGTTGCGCAAGCAAAGGCTTGGGAGGAGCAGCGAGGATATTCTCTTACAGATATAATACTTACAGTGAATTGATACATAACCTGTTTGAAACCTGCCAAGTCCCTGGGACCAATGTTGAGCTGTGTTTGCAGACAACCACTGAGGACCTATTTCTAGGGCTGCTTTTTGGATCATCAGGCAGGCACTTCAAAGACTTTGGAAAGACCACTACACCCTCTTAGGACCAGAGCTTTAATGGAAACCCTTTATTGTGGTTTCATTCTGTCTCACAGCCACCAAAACCTCAACATCCATCGATGGTCCATAGTTTGGTTTGGGTACTCTTAGTATTGGGCAGTTTCTCCTATGAAAGCCTGCTTGTCTTGCACACAGGTGTAATCCTTGTGCAGGCGAGCAAGATAAGGTGGTGTCTACTGTCACTTGCTGGCATGTCAGCTCTCATGGAAGACGGTGTTATATTCAGTTATGTGCCTTCTGGTCATGTAAGACAGTGCACATCCTGACTCTCCAGCCCTGGTTTTTAGTTCCTCTGTCCATAGCAGTGACCCTGTATTGGTCACTGGAAAGTCTGGACAGGACCCCAGCTGACAGCAGGGATTTAGTGTACCCCTCTCTTCCTTCCAGATTGGCATCCAGAACTACTCAACCACCACAAGCTGCCAGTCACACCCCAACCAGACGCGCAGTGACTACGGGAAGCTCTTTGTGGTACTGGTGATCATCGGCTCCATCTGCGCCATCATCATCGTCTTGGGGCTCATATACAACTGCTGGCAGAGGCGCCTGCCCAAGATGAAGAACATGGTGAGCACTGCACGGGTGGAGAAGGTGGCGAGGCTCTTAGCTCTTGGGATGGAGGGGTTGGGAAGGTTAAGAGGGAGATTGTTTTCCTCTGTCCACTTACTGGACATAGCTGGATACACTGCCGGAGCAGCAAGAGAGCGCGTTCAGGTGTAAGAGAGGTGCAAACCTGTCTCTTGCTGTGCTCAGGACAGCTCATTTCCACTGGGGGCTGGGCTAGGAGTAAATCTACCTTTTCCCACTGACCCTGCAAAGTCCTTGGTCCTTCTAGCCCAGTTTGATTGCGCTTCTCAGCAGCACTGAGACCTGTCCTCTTCTTTCTCCCTTTGTGTTCCCCTTGTCCTCTGCAGTCGCATGGTGAGGAGCTGCGCTTTGTGGAGAACGGCTGCCACGACAACCCCACCTTGGACGTGGCCAGTGACAGCCAGTCCGAAATGCAGGAGAAAAAGCCAAGCGTGAACGGCGGAAACCCCATCAACGGCCCTGACAGCTGGGATGTCCTGATCAATAAGCAGGCGAGCGAGGATGTGGATGTGTTTGAGGAAGACACACATCTTTAGAGAAAGAAGGGAGGGAACCGTCCCCTGAAATGTCTCTCTCCTGTCTTGACCAATGGACCACGGCATCAGGTGGCTTCTCAGGAACTTCATAAAGGCTTGGGACAAGTCAAGTCTTGGGGCACATTTTCCCAGTTCCTGAGCCCGCATGTGAGGCTTGGAGCCAAGAGGATCACTGAACAGAGGGAAGCGGGAGGGGTGGGTGTGTAGGTCTCTGTGTGTGTGTTCCTATCAGTAGCACCAATGCTTTCATCACCTTTAAATGCACTTACTGTAGCTCTCTGGTAGTGGCTGGGCTTGAGAAGCGAGGTGGTGAGGCTGCCACCGAGAGCCCAGCGTTGGGGAGTAAATTCACTTTGGGAGTCCAGCTGGAGCTACAGCCGCCAGATCCTGACCCTGAGATCAGTCCCTGCAGGTGCAGTAAAACCTCTGTGTTCTGGGTGGAGGGGAGCCAAGACTCAGTCAATGTCCTGGGCAGTTTCCATGTGTGAAAAGAGATTATTTTCCTTTTTTCAGTGCTCTAGCATTCAGCTGCTAATGAGCTGCGGTGAAAACATCCTGCTGTCATCTCCTTTCGCTCGCACCACGAACAGCCCCGCTCCCCTTTTCAGCTCTGCAGCTCCAAGCTGAGTTTGCAGATTCTGAGCACTTTACCCTTGCTTGACTGATAGCCCTGGTGCAGCGTCTTAGCTGGAAATTGGCTTTAGGTTGGAGAGTTGCTCAAAAAGGACATTTGCAGCCTGTGAAATCACCAGCAAAGCATCCCTTGTCTGAGCCTCGGTTTTAGACTGACAGGCCTTCTCCACTCCTGCTCCATTTTCCAGGGTAGTTTGTTTTCAGATGGTCTTTTTGAGGTAAATGTGAATACTCTATGAGACTTTTTTAAACGGGGAGAAAAGTACAGACTTGGGAACAGATAATTGCCTGGTACTTTTGCTTCCTTTTTAGCATCCTGCCCTGAGGGAGGAGAAGTGTTTAATGTCCCTAGATGTGAATTGGGGTAACATCTTTAAAATCACTGCATTTAAGCTTGTGTAAAAGCCAGTTCAGATGAGATCTAAGAGCTCCCCAATGGAGGTTTCTCAGGCGTAGCCTCGGGCAACTTTGAGGCTCCAGCTCCCTGCAGACGTGTTGTAAAAGGCACTGAGTATGGGTAATTGCTCTGAGCCCTGCCTAAACCCAGACTCGGAACTATTGTCAAGCCTGAAGTCCCAGAACATTTGTTTTCTTCTGTCATGTTGGGACTGAGGGACATCCTTTGGTCAGAGGCAGCAGCATTCATTCCTCTCTGTTACGTTAGGGTGATCTGCGTGCTTGCTTTCACTGCAAGATGCAGCTTCGCGTTTGGTTTTTAGGGAACCTTTGTACAGAAAGACCCCGGATAGGCAGTCTAATGCCAAGCCCGTAAATCTCTCCCCGTATGTGTAGATATCTTTAGCATGTTCATCCCTGATGTCCTAAAGTCAAGGTACACGAGTCTGTTGTTTCATTTTGCATAGCGCTTTGCATACAAACTGAATCGCAGACCACCTCGATGCAGGACCACATTGATATCAGACTCTTTGGGATTCAAGAATAGCCTTTGGTTTCCTCTCCAGATTCCAGTTTTCAGTGTTTTTCTCCTGCCTCCGCACCTTCCCCTGTGTTAGGCAGGAGATGGTGACCATCAGCTCCATCTGTGTCTTGCAGAGATGCTCAGAGAGGTCCCTCTCCTGCCCCAGCAGTTGGCACTGGGGGACAGGCCCTGCTCTGACCGCCCCTCGCTGATGGCTCCTGCTGAGGTTGGTGGGTTCACTGCACGAGGCTGCGTTGATGGCACTTTGGGACTCCCAGGATTAAATGCAAGTTTTTGTTACGATACCACGAGTAAATTAAAGCATAGAGTTACAATTTGAGTTTGTATAGCACTTAGCATAATGGGGCCTGGCGTGGCAGCGGCCTGTAGGCAGTTTCACAAGTACAAATGTTTCTGAGTCCAATAATCCTCATTAAGTATGGTTTTTAACGCCCAGTGGCTGTTAAAAAGATAACACCACCAATCAGATGTGGATCCATTCGCCCACAAAGCACTTCCTTGTCGCACTTCATTGCTAGGAGCTGCTTTGCTGCCCTGTTTTCTCTCCACTTTACTGATTCAGAGAAACGAGGTGCTAATAAAGCAATGCTTCTGGCTGGGCTCAGCACCTGCTGATTTCCTGTGAAGTCTTCAAAGTTTAAAGCAAGCAAGGGGACTGGCGAGTTCTCTTGATTTGCGCTTCTGGCTCCTCAGGGCCTGAAGGTTTTCCAGAGACTGCAAAGCTCTCTTGTCTGTCTGGAGCATCCAGTGACATTGAGAGTTTCTAAGGGTGTCTGTCCTGAGGCAGAGAGCACTTTTCTGCTGTCTCTGCCAGGGTGCACCTCGCTGTATGATCTCAGTTTAGCTCCAGAAATCTACTGGTTAATAGCGTTTCATTGTAGTCTGGTGATACTTTTGATACCTTTTGCTGTTCGTTTTTTCTCTGTATCATTTTTTGCACTAGGCTGATCTTGTTAAGTCGATTGCACTGTTGTCCCTCTCCCACCAGCCTGGCAGAGATGGGTCATGGCCAGGGACCTGCGGGCTGGGGGAGAGGCCGTTGATTGCCTCTTTCCTTCTCTTGTCCAATGCTTGGGTTTCCAGCTCTGCACAGGGAGGATTTAAAGAGGATGAGAAACTTTGTCTTATCATTTGTAATGGGAAGCTTTTCTATCACCTTAATGTAGTTAAACTCCTTTTTAACAAACTGTCAAAGCTGGACTTTTCAGAGCAGCGTGCCAGGCGACAGAGCAGAGACAGGAGACACAAAGCAGTTCCTAGAAAGCTGTTTTCCACCTATTAGGGCTTGTCTGGAGTCCCATCTGCCAAACGTTTGATCGCACTGACACCTGGTGGCTGCTGGGACTTGGAGATGAAAAATAATGGAAAAAAAGGACTTTTTTTCCCCCTTCCTCTGGGTATCTGTTTCCTGCGTCCTGCTTAGGACAACAGCCACCTGCTTTATTCGCTCGCCTGGGAGCAGAGGGGCTCTCACCAGGTTTGTGTGAGGACATCCCTGCTTGCAAAGCAATGAGATGGGACATCCCCTGGAGTCAGCAGTCTGGAGGCCCTGGGTAGCAATACGAGGTCTCAGCTCCATCTCCCCCCTTTCTCCTCCACCTGCTCCCTTTCCTCCCATGGAGCATGGCCCAAAAGCAGAGGCTTTGGCTTGCAATGGAGGTGGCTCTTCAGAGATAGCATCAAGTACTGATGCAAGGAGCTCTGCGCCCCAGGGAACACCGGGGATGGCATCGGCTGGATGCGTGGCCAAGATCAGAGTGGCTCCCATCTCTGTGGGATGGTGGCCAGATGTGGTCTGGGATGGCCAAGCTGCAGATTGCTTCCAGATGTTGCCCAGATGTCTAGAACAGCGTCTATAAGGTGGAGTCCAGCACATGCTAAGACTTTGTATCCTGCAGACGGCCTTGTGGTATGTGGAGTGTAAAGAAGCCATGAGAAGTGACCTGGTAACGGTGCTGCGGTGCGACGCAGGTTGATTCCACCGTGAGGATCCCACTGGGCAAAAGATGTACTGTGAGATGGAGGTACGTTACCATATGGATTATTTCAGGATGACCTTAGAGCATCGCAGCAGGATCCCACTGCAGCCACTGCTGCCAACAGCTCGTCTGTTCCCATCTGCCTTTGCAGCCACGCAGGAGCACATCTGTTCTTCACAGAGGGTTTGGGGCAGCTCGACAGTTGGAGACGACCACCACCTTAATCCCTGCCAGCTCCCTCGTGGGCTCGCAGCTCTTCTCAACATCCTCATTCC
>NW_010181165.1:29261-29567 GCF_000695765.1 Mesitornis unicolor
AACTGTCTGCAAGTGCCGGCCGTTGCTCGGGACTGCTGCCAGGGAACACTTAAAAACACACTGGGAGTGGCAGGGCTGTGGTTTTGTTTTCTTTGCAATAAAATGCACCTCCTGGGTGTCTCAACACTGACCCAGCGCGATCCTTTGGTTGCATCTGCCTGAATCCTTGGCTGCGGTGTTGGCCATAGCCCCTCTGCCGGGATGGGGGGTGGTCAGCCTTGCTGCTGGAGCGGCCCTGGGCTGTGGGAAGCGGCCATCCCTGTGGGGTGACCCCTACCCCATCCTCACAGGAATGGCCTGGGACCC
>NW_010181166.1:0-2195 GCF_000695765.1 Mesitornis unicolor
GTTTTAGTGGATTTACAGTGAGTTTTAGTGGATTTACAGTGGGTTTTAGTGGGTTTGTCTTGGTTTTTAATGGTTTTTGGTGGATTTATGATGGATTTTAGTGGTTTTTAGTGGGTTTAGGGTGGGTTTTAATGGCTTTTGGTGGACTTATGATGGGTTTTAGTGGTTTTATGGTGGTTTTCAATGGCTTTTGGTGGATTTACGATGGGTTTTAGTGGATTTGAGGTGGGGTTCAATGGCTTTTGGTGGATTTACGATGGGTTTTAGTGGATTTAAGGTGGGTTTTAATGGTTTCTGGTGGATTTATGATCATTTTTGGTTGATTTAAGGTGGTTTTTAATGGCTTTTGGTGGATTTATGATGGGTTTTAGTGGCTTTATGGTGGTTTGTAGCGGGTTTTACTGGGTTTATGATGGATTTTAGTGGTTTTTAGTGGGTTTATGGTGGTTTTTGGTGGATTTATGACAGATTTTAGTGGGTTTTAGTGGATTTATGATGGGTTTTAGTGGGCTTATGGTGGTTTTCAGTGGTTTTTGGTGGGTTTATGATGTTTTTTAGTGGATTTACAGTGAGTTTTGGTGGTTTTTAGTACATTTATGGCGGTTTTTAGTGGCTTTAAGGTGATTTTTAATGGTTTTTGGTGGATTTATGATGGGTTTTAGTAGTTTTATGGTGGTTTTCGGTGGGTTTATGATGGATTTTAGTCCTTTTTAATGGTGGTTTTCAGTGGTTTTTGGTGGGTTTATGATGTTTTTTAGTGGATTTACAGTGAGTTTTGGTGGTTTTTAGTACATTTATGGCGGTTTTTAGTGGCTTTAAGGTGATTTTTAATGGTTTTTGGTGGATTTATGATGGGTTTTAGTAGTTTTATGGTGGTTTTCGGTGGGTTTATGATGGATTTTAGTCCTTTTTAGTGGATTTGTGGAGGGTTTTAGTGGATTTACAATGGGTTTTAGTGGGTTTGTCTTGGTTTTTAATGGTTTTTGGTCGATTTATGATGGATTTTAGTGGTTTTTAGTGGATTTATGGTGGTTTCTAATGGCTTTTGGTGGACTTACGGGTTTTAGTGGCTTTATGATGGGTTTTAGTGGTGTTATGGTGGTTTCTAGTGGGTTTAAGTGGATTTATGATGGATTTTAGTGGTTTTTAGTGGATTTATGGTGGTTTCTAATGGCTTTTGGTGGACTTACGGGTTTTAGTGGCTTTATGATGGGTTTTAGTGGTGTTATGGTGGTTTCTAGTGGGTTTAAGTGGATTTATGATGGATTTTAGTGGGTTTTAGTGCTTTTTAGTGGATCTTTGGTGGTTTTCGATGGTTTTTGGTGGATTTATGAGAGATTGTAGTGTTTTTTAGTTTATTTTTGGTGGTTTTCGATGGTTTTTAGTGGATTTATGATGGGTTTTAGTGGTTTTTAGTGGGCTTGTGGTGGTTTTCAATGGTTTTTGGTGGATTTCTGATGGGTTTTAGTGGATTTAAGGTGGTTTTCAATGGTTTTTGGTGGACTTATGATGGATTTTAGTGGTTTTCAGTGGCTTTATGCTGGTTTTTGATGGATTTATGATGGGTTTTAGTGGCTTTATGGTGGTTTTCAATGGCTCTTGGTGGATTTATGGTGGGTTTTAGTGGCTTTATGGTGTTTTTTAATGATTTTTGGTGGTTTTATGATGGGTTTTGGTGACTTTTCGGGGATTTATGATGGTTTTTAGTGGATTTATGGTGGGTTTTAGTGGATTTATAGTGAGTTTTAGTGGGTTTTGGTGCGTTTATGATGGTTTTTAGTGGATTTGTGATGGGCTTTAGTGAGTTTGTGATGGGTTTTAGTGGTTTTTAGGGGATTAATGGTGGTTTTCAATGGTTTTTGGTGGATTAACGATGGGTTTTAGTGGAGTTTAGGTGGTTTTTAATGGGTTTTGGTGGATTTATGATGGGTTTTAGTGAGTTTATGATGGATTTGGGTGGTTTTTAGTGGATTTTGATGGGTTTATGATGGGTTTTGGTGGATTTGTGATGGATATGAGGGGATTTATGGTGGTTTTTAGTGGGTTTTGGTGGGTTTATGGTGGGTTTTGGTGGATTTATGATGGATATGAGTGGATTTATGATGGTTTTTAGTGCATTTATGGTGGGTTTTAGTGGGTTTTGGTGGGTTTATGATGGACTTGGGTGGATTTATGATGGGTTTTAGTGCATTTAT
>NW_010181167.1:0-14755 GCF_000695765.1 Mesitornis unicolor
GGGCCGAGTGAGCGGTGCCCCCCCGTGTGGGGGGCGGTGCTGAGCTCGTATCGGTGGACGGGGTCGGGGAGGGACAGGGCCGGACGGGCTTGGATGTTCGGGCTGGCGAAGAGCAGCGTTTCCCCGCAGTAGGCAAAGCGCTCCGGCGGGCGAGGGCCGCGGGGCCTGTGGGCCCGCCAGGCCTGCGGACCCGAGCGCCTGGCAGCATCGCCTGGCTTCTCCGCAGGGAGAGTCAGGGGCTTGTCTAGGCTGCGGGAGCTGCGTGCCTCGCCGTAGCTCACAGCCTGTTAAGAGTACTTGCCTTTTAAGTTGTCGTGCAAAAGCCCAGAAACTTTGATTCGTCGTGTATTGTTTTTCGTTGGCATACAGGATTGCCGGTACGCATTGCTCTGAGAAACCAGCGTAATGCGTGCGACTGTTTTAATGCTTGTAATAGTAATCATTCTATGAAGGCTTAAAACTTCACTGTATTATTCTTGTGCTAAGCTAGAAAGTTTTACCTTACAACAGTGGACCTTGGAAGAACACCGAGCATGTACAACAGCCTGGTTCTTTGTCCATACATGTGAATTAATATCCATGCCCTACTGAATTGGCCTATTTAAAATCTCATGAGACAGAGAATTGGAATTTAACCTCACGTACCCATCGTTTTCACAGCTGATGTTAATTTAAATATGATGCAAATAGAGGCGAAGTAGCAGTCACTTCAAAACAGTTTTTCAAGCAATGTTCATTGCTTGCAAGTGCACAGAAGGGTATTATGCTCAGCAGACCCTTGCTGCTTATGTACATGGGTAATGAAACTAGCACAGTATTTCAGAGTAGCACCAGTGCTATGACAAAGATGATCTAACTTTGGCGAGAACAGCCCCTCATTCTGTACTAGCATGTCATCTCTCTGCAATGTGTGGTCTTGTGTTTCAATTAAAATGCATGCTGCATGATTGTGCTCACATTATTTGGCTTTTTCTGGTCATTGCAGATAGCCCGTAAGTTGATGAAACAGTACATAATGGCAGACTTTAGTAGTTACCCACTTTATTGTATTATTCTTTCCCCTGACATGAATATTATTCATGAATATTATCAGATTTGAACTAGAAACAGTTTTCTGTGATGTGTCTATATTGTAGGAATGTTTAGAGATCTTTTATTTTGTCTACTTGTAGTAGATTTAGTATGTCCAGTACTATTGTGATTATTAAACAATGCTGTTTTCCTCAGTGACAAGTCTCCAGCAAACTGTTAGAAGCAGCAGTTACTTTTATCCATGATCTTGTAATGTTACAAAAAGATGAATTCTGTGAAATCGTATTTCTTCTCATTCCTTCTTTGTCTGTATTAAATTTATTGATGAAAACCTGCATCTGCCATTTCATTATCTCATCATGTTGATATTTACCCTTTTGAAATTTTGGAATAACATTAGTGTTGTCCTTGTCCGTTGTGTTTTCCAATTTTCTAAAGTCTATTTAAAAATAACAGTGGTTTGGAGAATATTTTCTTAACTTTGTTTGAAGATTGTTATTTGCTGATGGAAGAAAAAGTATTTTATTAAACATAGTTTGATACTATGCTATCTTCCTTTTTTATTTGTTTGTTTTTAGCAGATGGCTAAAAAGCTGGTAAATCCTTACTGTGAAGACTGTCCTCTTCGTGCTTCCTAGTCTTTCCTCCACTAGAAAAAAATATGGGTTTGCAAACTACTAATGAGTCACCTTGTTTCTTGCAGGCTGTGGCACACATGGATTCCATCTTAGGTTGTGCTGCCACAGTTTGTAGGGCTCACATACACACACAGAATCGCTCTGTTGGAAAAGACCTCTGAGATCATCATGTCGGCTCCAGGTGTATTTGATGTCTAGAGACCTCATATAGGAGGTCTGATTGCATGTTCATCTAGGCTCTCTCCTTTGGTTTTTCTTGCTGTTAACACACACAATGCATTAGAAGATGTTCAAGTATAAGTCATAGGCATTTGAAAAAAAAATGAGAGCTTCAGCTTTTGTAAACTAGAATGAAGTACTCTTGGATGGCACCTTTACCTTTTCTTCACATTTTTTGTAGAATATCAGGTTATATTCTCTAATCTAGTTTGTTAGTCTGATGTAGACATCTACTGTGTTGTGTTGCGAATGTTGATCTTTAATCGTGTAAGGTCTCTAAATACGACGAACTGTTAGTAACTCTTTGGAAATAATGCTGTGGGGTTTTTCATACTTTAATGTGTGAGCACTAGAAAAGGTATTCTTTTTGACAAATGTAGACTATGCAGAAGATGCTTCTGTTATCCCAGCCCCCGGACCAACTGGGTTATAGACCTGACTAGAGCTACTGTGGCTTTTTTTCCAACCTGTGCACCCTCAGAGGCTACCAAGGGGCTGCTGCACACACACCTCTGGTTTGTTCCTCTGCTGCATGTCCCTCGGTGTTAAACCAGACCATGCTCAGGGTGCACACCTGGCATCAAAAACTCAAGAGCATACCCAGGGCTTACTGCTTAGCAGTAGGTCGAGAAAGTCAGTGGGACTTGGTGTGCTTATGATAAATAAAGGACAGCTGAAAATTTCCCTGACTTTCAGGTAGTATAAGTTCTGCTGTTACATAGAGGACAGAGACTTACTGATTTACATTGGTATTTTACCACAAGGGCTAAGAATTAGTGTTTTTAAATGGTGCAAAAAGGTTTCTGTTGTAGAGAGCACACTAATTACATTTTAGTGCTATCATTATTATATATGTAGTTAACTGTTGTAGACGATATATGATGATATGTATATGGTTTATGTATTTATGGCATCAACAGGCATTTTGATCATTGTCAAAATGATATTTTTATATATTGCAACAATAGAGCCAGTGCCAAAATGCTCACCAAATGAAAATCCATTAGGCTCTGAAGTGTCATTATGGTGAAAAGTAATGCAGATTATTTATAAAGAGAATAAAGTCTATGTAGTTTTAAATGTAGGAAAAGTAGCATATAATACAATATGAACTGGATTTTCTATAGCAACATTAATTTATCTATATAAATATTTATAAAAATATATAGCAAGTCTTTCCTTTTTCCTTAGTAACTTCAAAGTTTTTGGCAAAGTATTCCACCCATGTTAGAGATGAGAATATTCTAGAGGAGTGAAATGAATTCTCTAACATCACAGTACAAGTTGTTGACCAAAACTCTTAGAGAGAGTAACCAGAGATACTGTTACTTGAGATAGCAGATGCAGTGTAAGCGGGGATTAGTCGTACTTTAAGATATACGTTAATCTGGTCATTAGAGAATATTTCATAAAATCTGAAATTTGGAGCTCAAATTTGCCTATGTCATCTGTCACACAGGATCTTACACATTTTCCTTTACAGGATCTCATTGCTATTCTTATAATTCAAGGATAAGAGAGTCCTGTGAGAGCATCAGCAGCTGCATCTTTAAACAGTGTATAAATTCTGTTAAGGTAACAAAAATGACAAATGAATAACTATGTTTGGAATTAACTTTTTACCTAATGAGAAAATTGTGAGAGAATACTAGAATATTTGATGACCTGTTTACAACTAAACTGTTGTATGCAAGAATTATTTGTAGTTTGTAGTAAGTTTCTGTCCCTTTCATTCCTGAAAAGCACTCGGAGACAGCCACCCCATACATATGCTGCTAGAGGATTCCAGTTCCTATCTAGCAGGAGTTAATGGTAGAGCTCATTGTATTAGCAAAAACCAACCACAAATAGTAGTCTGCATTGTGCACTAAGCACGTCTTTGTACAAGTGCAAGGAGAGAGCGGTATGACCTCTTTTTTTAGATGTGTAGGGGTGCGTGTTGTGTTGTCTTATGAATTTTTCATGGTGGGTTCAGTAAGGTCACGTGTGCTTGTCCTCTTGAATTTTCCTGGCCTGGCAATTATAGACACAGAAATTTTACTCCTCCTTAGTGGAGTAAGAATTGGCCTCTGACTTGCTAATAAATCTGTGACACATTTGGGAATGGAGAGCAAAGTTCAGAATTGCTTAAATTGCACAGGAGCAGATGGGAAACAGACAGCTTGGACCCATGAATTTGATAGAGAGCAATTACTGCTCATTGTACGGGTTCAGTCGGTTTTCCAATTGATATGACATCAATTTCAGTAATTTGACTGCTCTTCTGCCTAGTTTATTTGGTGTTGATGGGCAGGAGAAGGAATGAATTTTCTTCTAGCTTCCACTTAGGGTGTTCTTCTTCTTTTGTATGTCTTGTTTTGATGTCATTTTGGTATGTGAGGTCACAGCAGGCCATATTCTCTGTACAGGGAAGAGTATGTTAACAGTGTAAAATATTGTGGATTCTGCTGGTTGTTTTAATAACCTTCAATTTCTTAATCTTTATTTTGTTGACATCATACATTTCACAGAATAATATGTAATTAGAACAAATTAAAAATGCAGATTAATGATAAGTTTAGGGTAATGTGAGCTTTACGGGTGTTTTAAGTAAAATTTTTGTCTTTCTGGAACTCGTGACTGAAATGCCTTGTGTAACTCACTGACAGAGAAATCATACCTTGGTCTAGCTGTGGGCATTTTGCTATGAAAGAAATTAATTTCTTAGTATACGAGAAGTGTTCTGCTGAATTTTAATTGGCATAATTGACTTCTTTTCTTTGGACCTGTTTCTGCAACTTCTTTTTGAGTTATTCACTATTGGTACAAAGGACTATTTTTTTTATATTGGTAGAAGTTTGTTTTGCTTGTCTGTTTCTTATGTGAGAGGTTCTAGACTAGCTTAAATGTTTTGCAGGATTTTTTTCTACTGCTCTCACCCGATGCTGTATTTAAAATGCAGATGAAGCTGAAAGAAGAACTGATATATGTCATAGCATAGTATTTGCTAATACGTAGTGCGAATGATGAAAGTGAGCCACTGAATGCTAATTTCATACTGGTGCTTCAGTGACAGCATACAGTGTTTTTTATGAAAAGGAAATGGCATGGGGAATGCTTGATCATCAGTCTTACATCAGTATTTTTAAATTTCTTTTACTGCAGTATATCAGTGCATCCACCCTAGGCCTCGTGCCATCAGAATAGCTGAACAGCTCTTTTTTGTTGTCTGACATCATGTGCTTTACCTCCAACCTTAGTGCATAGCAGCTGAAATGTGCTTACAATCTCTCCCTTGTATACCATGTTACATATTTCTGTGTCCCTAGTGTACTGCCACAGGCACATCATAGACAGCTGCGTAGCTGATGCTGGACAAAACCTATTAGTTCCACCATCAAAATAATTATTGCCTTGGAGCAAGTTCTCTTAAGTAGGTAAAGTACTTCTGTTAAGTGGAAGGCATGTGGAAAGTGAAAAGAAAAATAGGGAAGACTCACCTGCTTGCTTTGTTGCCATGAGCCTTCTGAGCACATCGGCAGTGTATGAAAGAAAATAAACTGCTCAGGAAGTGAGCGTTAGGGTTTTGTTTCTGTCCTTTGAATCCAAATTGTCAGGGGATATCTGAGGAGGCCTCTCTGCTCTGACCGTTGGAGGGGTTGCTCGGTAGAAAGGAAGATAATTGCCTCTGAAACGCTTCTGTCAGTGGAGACACAACACCCAACTGTTGCTTATGCTCTCAGGGCAATAGCCCTCCAGATGCAGCTCTCGGGCATAGATGTAAATGACAGCTCCGATGTGCCTGAAGCTGTTTGTCATCTGCCAAACCGTGCTGCTCTGGGTTTGTGTGTGTGAAGGAGTAACTGCTGTAGCCTTTGATAGCTTTTGGGTCTCCCTCTTTCTTGCCTTCCTGCCTCGGCCTCTTCTTTCCACAAGTGCTGCGCTTTGCAATAAATGGAAACTAATCAGCACTGTTAGCTGTTATCTGTAAGACACTGTTAAGCATCTATTATTGTTTATATGTGGCTAAGTTGAGGGCCAGGTCCTATTACTGCACCTTCACAAGCAGTGCAAAAAGCCTGCATGCAATAATTTGCAACCTAGAGCTCTTTATCTGTATATCTTGCATATTTTTCTGGCCTTTTTCCCTCTTGTAATCTGCATTTTAACATTACTTCCAGCATTTCAGTTTTTTCTAGGGCTCGTGATCTCATTGGGAATTTTATCTAATGCATTCGCTCTTGTTTTTGACTTCAAGAGACTTTTTTTTAATAGGCTTTGGCACTGGTTTGTTCAGAGAAATATATGAAAATAGTACCTGTCAATACATTTTTGAATCCCAGAAATCACAGATAATCCCAAACTTATTCTAAAAAAGTCATTGCTTTAGCCAAATGTTCACATAGGCCCAGTCCAATTATGCTTTGTCCATGTGTTTTGTCTAAAGCAATCAAATGAGTAGGAACATGTGAGTCCCAGATGCCTGCATTTTTGCCAGACAGGTTGAGTCGGTATCCAGAGGTATCCTGCCATTGTAGAGCTGAGCGTATCAGTGCCTGCTTTATGCAGATATCTCCTAGCATGTGTAAACATATGTGAAGGGGTTCGATCATAGACGATTTTAAAACACAGGATATGTATAATGCACTGTCAGTGTTGAGATTAGCAGAAAATGCAGCACTGACAACCTCTTCTCTCCCAGAGAGGAGGCCAAGCAGCCCATGGTGGTGTCTCACTGGGGCAGAAGGACCCATTCCTGCAACAGGGGATGTGCATGAAGAGAGGACAGAGCCCGGCTCTCCTGCCTGTTCCCACAAGAGCACTCCCAATCATTAAGTTCATCCAGTTGCTTTTGAACTAACTGAAGTGACAGATTTTTTTTTTTTAACTTTATGCACGATTAAGTTCTAAAACCTATTGCCGTAAGCTGTTTTGAACACCAGAAATATTTTTTTGAAGTTGGGAGGTGCTAAAAATGGTGGATTCTACATGAAAATAAAAATGTCTGCAGTGGCCCATGTGTGAGTTGTGTAGGCCATCATAGACGTTTCAGATTCAGAAATCATTAAATTCCTGTCATGAAAACCACAGCTATTAGGAAGCTCATACCAAGAGAAAAGTCTCCTGTTGGTTTGCCTCTCCCTGTTTGTATCGTTAAGAATGCATTTCTGCCAGGGGCCAGGACCCTGGACTTTGATCTGCTGTTCTGAACCAATACAGCCATTAATTCTGCTGTTCTCTGATTACTTGCATGTGGGCATAGAGCCACTGAACTTTCACTGTCTTTGCATTTGACTTCCAAAAGCAGCCTTAGATTATGTGGACAAGTTAGCTGCTACAGAAATATGCCTCTAATTTCCTGTGTTTCTTCATCATCTGAGCCTATGGGTTTCATACAGGCTAAAACTAAACATGCACAGAATGTGTTAAAGGGAGAGGGGTGGTGAAGAGGAGCAGAGAAGCAGAGCAAGGGGTCTGGCTGCAGAAAGCAGCTGCTCCCTGAGGTGCTGCTGGGCTGGCAGGAGGGACAGGGCTGGAGGGTGGGTGGAGGGAGGATGTCTGCCCGTGAAGGCTGTGCCCATCCCTTTCTCTCCTCTCTTCAGCAGCAGATGCTACTCCCCACTCCCTGTGCTGCCTTGGTCACAGTGGTCACTGCAGAGCTCTTTAGGGTGCTGTGAGCAGCCATGGATGGGGTGCTTGGTTGGTTGGCAGTGATTGTTGCTGCAACAGCTGTTACCCATCTGTGGGGAAGAGGTGGTGGCCGTAAGCTGCCAGCTGGACCGTGCCATCATAGACACTGACCAGCTTGGATTGCAGAATCACTGAATAGTTATGATTGCAAGGGACCTCTGGAGGCCATCTGAAGATTCAATTGTCTGATGGTTCAGGATCTCAACTGAGGGAAGGTGGACTAGGCTGGTCCACCAAGCTTGTACCTCTGACAGGCTAGGTGTGATAAAGGCATGATGATAGCACACTGTCATTTCTTTTCAGTATCTGCTGCAGCTGGCTAGATGTGTACTGATTATCTAGATGAAAGCTAAAAAAGATTAAAGTGGTGAAATAAAATCAGCATTAAACAACTGGTTGAAGAACCTCCATTGCTTCCAAATTACACGACAGAGTTGTGGAAAGAAGAAAAGAAACAGTTGAGAGACCAGCTCAGAATGATGTACCCTTTCTTCAATGCTAATTTTTTCTTTACATCTCCAGACTTAAAATATGCAATCACTGATATCAGACTCATAAAAACATGCATCCCATCTTCAATGTGAAGGCAGATGTAACCAAGTGAAGCTGTAGAAAGAGTAAATATGAAGTTCTCATTTTCATCCTCAGTAAGTACTGTAAGTGCAGGTTTGTGCTTCTGTGAATCTCCCTTGAACAGAATCTCTGGCATATATCCTACTTTTCTTTTCTCTCTTTAATGCCTCTGCAATCATTAAGCCATGCCCTCCCTGCAGACTGAATAGTTTAATACTGGGCTCTCTGCCTTTCTCACTGAGGTTAAGATAAGCACAGTCTAGTTCTTTTGTTACTTGACTGGACCTGAGATCAAGTGCTTCCTGTTAGCTTAATCCACAGAGTTGTGCAGTCTTTTTCAGCAAAGTGCTGATGCTGCTGAAGGTGAAATCAGCAGTTGTAAGGGCACAGTTCTTTGTGAAGTGAAACTTTGGAAAAAGCAGTGGTTGAGATGTACTTAAAATATTGTTGCTTTTCCATGTGCTGCTTCTGTCCTCTTCCTTTTCCTCCCCACACTGGTTCCTATTAAAATATATGGTTCTGTTGACTTGTATCCCTAATGATAGGCTATTTTCTTAGCTAAACTGCAGCCAAACCCAAAAAGAGATGCCTCTTAAAGGACAGCTAACACAGCACTAGGTGCAGTCAGTGCTGTGCTGGAAGCAGTGATGCCGTTTTGTGTGAGGGAGAATAAGCTGCAAGGCAGGATGTTTTGCAGTGCTTTGCTTTTGCACTTGCAGCCCTTCCAGATGCAGGGCTCGGGTGGGGCTGGAGGTTTAGCTTGCTCTCTGTGTATTCCTTGTGCCTTCTCCAGCTCTTAGTAGTTCCTGTGTTTCTTTGAGTGTATAGCTGTCCTCAGAGCACTGAGTAGCAAGGCATTCAGAGCCTTGCTCTTCATACGTGTTGTCATACGTTTTCTGTTTAGTGTGCTAATACTTATTAGTGGATAACATTACTTGGCTTGAATACCCTTGTTCCTCTTGGGATTGGGCGTGTATGTGTGCGTGTGGAGTGCACTGGTGACCAGACTGTAACATAAACAGAAGATGTCTTGGACCAAAAGCAAAATCAGATCAGTAGCCTTATGTGAATCCTTAGCCTGCCGTGCAACTACTCCTTGGCAACCTGTGCTCAGGCCAGAAAAATCAAGGGCCAAAAAAAAAAAGATAAACAGAGATGTGACTGGTCAAGAGTAAGTTGTATTGGCAGAGCTGTATTAGGAAGATTAGCGACCATCTGTTCACCCAAATCCTGCACCTGGCTCTGCTGTACCGCTGTTCAACCAAGTGATGATCTTACTCAAAATATTAAAGAATTGCAGAGTTCCGTAACAAGTCTCTACAGTCTCAAATGTTCTGCTTTCCTTTTAGTTTTGTAGTAGTCTCTGTGAAATAATTGCATGTGGTGCTACAAAACATTCTTACATGTGTGGATTTGATACAAAATTAAAGAGAGCACGTTAGTTATGATTTAGCAATACTGCTTTTCTTTTAGTCTTTGCACTTCTCTTCCTGACTTCTTCTTGATGTTTGCGTTACCACATAGTGTACCGTGGTTGACAATGTCTTCATCATTTTGTTTTTCTTAGATAAATTATTTTTGTGAAAGAAAACACTTGGAATATATATTTCTGTGAGTCATTCTTGCTAGTTATAGTCATGGTTAAGTCCTTTTGGCTTCTCAGCTTTCTGCTTAGCACAGAGCTGATTCTGTTCTTTTCCCTTCCTGTGGAGTGATTGAGCAGTCTGTGGCACTGATCCAGTGGTGGGTGAGATTAACCTTTATTCATAGTGAAACCTATGAAATTCCACTCAGAAAAAGGGACTTTAGTCAGTGTGAAGGAGAGAGGGTGCAACGATTGTCAGTGACCACTGCTCCCCTTCAGAAGCTCTGAGCAGAGACTGAAGAGTGTGGTAGAGTGAGGAGCAGATGTTCATCTTCAGACCCGTAGAGATTTCGCAGACATGAAAATACAACCTCATACTGCAAAAGCTTTGAAAGCATAAAAAACCCTAAATGTAGTCTAAACATTATAATTTCCTGAATGTTTCTTTAGTATAGGGTTCATAGCCTTTTTCAGATAGTGTGCAGGTAATGACTGCTGATTTCTTTTATGTTAGGACTTAATACTCCAGCTTCTCATTTTACTGCAGAGTTAAAATGTAAGTTGCTTCTCATGGGCTGGTCATGGGCTTTCTGGCCCTGGCTTCTAAGAGGTGCACGCTTTTGTGTCAGTGCTGTCCTGCCAGTGGTACCTGCACTTCCTTAGCTCACGACTGATTGTTTCCCTGGAATTACAGACAGACTTGGCTGTTCAGCAGCCATAGCGCTATGCTTGACCACCTTCCTAGCTCAGCAAACATGCAGGCGTCATGCTTTGCAAACAGATGGACGGGGGTACAGGCGGCCTAGAGAGCGCGTGTGCAGCGAGGGTGGGTGTTAAGGTCAGAATTTCCCAGACAAGAATGTCTAAATTGCTGTGCCCTACTTATCCAACTGTGAGCTGGGTTAATGAAAGGGAGAGTTTAGACAGAGAAGTACTTTGGGTACATTTAGTAGGAGAAGAGAGATGCTTTCTTTTGTATCTGTACAGGTGGTCCTTTTGAAGCAAGCCAAAATAAGCTTTTTCACCTGGGTAACGGCTTGAATAGGTTGGCAGGGTGTGAATCCATTTTCAATGTGTTTAAAGAAAAGCATAACAGTTTGCCAGTGTACAGCTTTTCATTTATTTTTTAACAAGTTTCTTCTTCAACCATTGAGTTAGGCTGAGGCCTAATAATTTTTTTTTCTTTTAACCATAGGTGGTTCTATAGCAGCAAACTATTAATAGTGAAATATTGGTTTAGAAGAACACTAATGCACAGGGGATTCTAGAGCAAACGAGGCAATGCTGTCAATGGTTCAGATTGTTCTTAATTACAATAATGGCATTATAGGAGCTGCAGTTGCTGTCGGGCACAAAAGAAGATAATGATAATGTCAGAGTGCTCAGAGTAAATGCAGTATAATGTATTGCAGCACTGGATTCAAAAGATGATATGCCTAACTTGTCATCAGAGTGCGTGAAGAAGAAGAATGGTAAAAGGCCAGAACAGTTTTGTTGTAACTATGTAGTTCAGGTTGGGTGCTTTTGTGTTTGGTTTGTTTTGTTTTTTCTTTTTTTTTTCTTTCTGTGGCCTATGCTTTCAGGCCTAAGGAGAAATGTCAGGTCTCATGTGTTTAAATGATGTGTATTAATTTTACTAGAAGGTGTGATCACATCTGTTCGCCTCCTTTGGAATAAAAAAAATTACCCTTGCTTTGAGAACGAAAGGAAATATGTATTGGCTCAGTACTCTCATACTCTCAACACATTTGATATTGATCCTGTTAGAATAAAAGAACATGAATATGGTAGGTTTGGCCCTGAGTCAGAATTTGCCCCAGTAGCCTCTGGAAATATGTCCAGATCTATTTGATGCATGTGATCCCTATTTTATAATGAGACAAATGAGAATCAACTCTGAGTTTTAGGGATCTTTCGAAGCTGGATTTGAATTTTATGGCTGGAGGCCAAATCTGAACCGTAGCGCTTGTAGATACTTTAGGGCTGTATGCTGTGCACTCAGATTCATTACTGTGGAGAAGGAGACTTTGCTGGTTTACTGCAAAGTAAAACCTGGAGCTAAGCACCTCATGGTCTCGGATTCTTGTCTCTGCTTTGTTATAATTCTTAATTATAGGTTAGAAGGGTTAGTAAACTGGAAAATAGTGGTGGTATTCCTCGTTGTACCACAAGTGTCCACGGAGATTTAGTGTCTTGCATAATTCCTAAAAACTCATTGCAGTGTTGGGTTGAATTGGAAAAAACCCAATCGGCATCCAGTTGATTTGCGTCTTTGTTTTGTTCACCTTAACTGGCTTGAAACAGTTACAAATGAATCACGTTTGACTTGAAACAGTTACTCACAAATGAAACAATATATATAGAATCGGAATAAATATTTCGTAGGAGTTGTTGTGTCATGCCCAGAATGCGGGTGTGTTTTGTAAATAAACATTTTCCTAAATGGACAGCAGGGTGCAGGTGCTGTGTAGGGCACAAGGTGGCTCCAGTTGACGAGGAAAGCTGGTGTGAGCAAAGTGCCAGGAATGAGTTCACAGGAAGCAGCTACAAGTGTCAGAATGGAGCTCAGCATTTCGCTGTGTTGCAGGTCTGGCGTTTTCAATATGAACTGATTCTTAATGCATCTTTGGAAGAAGACTGTGTCTAGTCTTAAAGTAGGACTAGTAAATTTAGATTGCATTTTGCTTCTCTTATTTCATTTTTGAAGGATTCACCTCAGTGGATTTTACCAGATGTTCTGAGCTAAGTTGCTTTTGTCTGAGTAAAAGGTAACAGCTCTGTGCAGAACAGCATTCCCAGGGTGAGCTGCAGAGAAAGCAGAGCTGATGTGTATAGTAAGAGTAAAGGAAGCCAGGCAGACGGTACAACAGAGATTCAGAGATTCATGAGAGGTTTTTATCAAGCAGATCATGAAAGTTTAATGGGTAGGAGAGAGAACAGAGTAAGTTGATAAGAAAATCCCATATTATAACAGAACTTAATAAAAACAGCTTTGTATGTGTTGCTGGTCTTGCATGCTATAACAGCAGCATTTTTGTTTTCTGAGTCTCTTAGAAGTGAATTATTTGTTCATTCCTATTTCCAACATAATAATAGCTGCTAATTGTCTGCCCTTACACAGAGCACCTTCAGCTGAGCATTTCTAAACACCTGAAAATTTTTGAGTGAGGACAGAAAGGAAGAAATGTTTGTTCTTTCCGTACCATCTGCTTGGGCAACTGAGGCAGAAAAGGGTGACTTGAGTTGTTTTACCCTTGTGATCTTTTGCAGGATACGTGGTCTCCTAGTTTCAGTGTTTAGTCTTGCTCCATTAGATAGCACTTTGTGCCAGTTGGGGTTTTGTTTTTGCTGGTTATTTTAACACTTTGTTGCATGTCTTGATCCACTTTATATATATTTATACAAAAATATAATTTATATATTTATACAAAACTGAAATTTTTGGTTTTGTGGGATTTTTTTTGTTTTAACAATGGCTTATTTGCTGTTACTTTTTTATATATGTGTGAACTATGCAGAAATTTTCTGGGTTTTGCACTTTTTAAATTTGTTTTGTATACTATTGCAGCACGCAATATATGAAGAAATAGCATTTTTTAAACTGATGTTTGCCTCTATCCTGAAGAAGGAGGATTTGGTTAAGAGGTTTAAGCTGTTTTACTTAATGGCAACCTTTCTCAAAGTAATATCGGGTGTTAAAACAATTTCATAAATCTAGCTTTGCCACATTATTTATTTTAAATGTCTTAGAGCTTATAGTTTTTCTCTCTAACATCTGATGTTAAATACCGCAAAAGGTAGGTACAAGACCTACATAGAGTTAATATTAAAAATAAAATAGTGCAAAGCACCATTTTGACTTAGTAGAGTCTCTGCATTTTCAGTTTTCCAGATGAATTTTATCAAAAGTTAACTGTGGGCACGATTACAGTTAGTAACTCCCTGTATTTGATCTGATCCCTTTGTTCTTCATTCAGACAGAACGCCCATTAAGGTCAAAGAAAGTTTTGACTGAATAAGGAATACAACAACTGGCTCTAGTTGTAGTACATATAGGGCCAGATTGTGGGTCACAGCCAGCTTAGAAGTGTACAGCCCCAGTGATTCCAGATCTTGTGCATAATAGGCAGATCCTTCACACTGTTATGACTGTACTTTATTAACATGTCAAATACAGAAGGAAAAAACCTGAGAATTCTATGGCTGCTCAGAATATTATTAGCATGTCTTAATGTTTTGTGTTTCTGAGCTGAAATTATGCAAATATGTCTTCAAAAACATTTCCCTGTTTTCATGAGAAAGTGGAAAAAAGAGAAGTAATCGAAAATTGGAATTAAATACTCAAATAGTTTGGCCAATTAATAAATCTGCAGTTGCAGAATAGAAGGTCTGTGGGCTGGAGCTGGCTCTTAACTTAATGTTAACTTACATTTAATTAGCCAGACCAGATGGAAGCTGGCTAAGCTTTGCATGAAGGCTTGTGGGAAAAAGGCATAATCTTCCATTTTGTCAAAGGAACTAATACCACAGATTAAAGGTTGGTGTTCTTTTCAGAATTTAGAGAGTGGATGCATAGTGGCTGGCGGCAAGAAACAGCAAGGGCACTAAAAATTAGCTTAACCCCTAGATGACTAGTACACCAGCTCTGCTTCATTTCACTCCTCAGTTCAAACCATTGGTCTCTAGTTTCAGTAATAAATCCCAGAGATAAGAATGTCTGTAAATTTTACTCTTTTGTCAGGAGAGTTGAGTTGTATGCAGGCAGTTAGCATGGATAGAGAGATGAAGCTCTGGGAGGGGTTTTCTTACTCAACCGAGTGAAAATTCATGCTGTTCAGATGCTAAGCACTTGGGATCAGTCTGACAAACCACTTAATTCCTTGCTTAACAATAAGCTTGCAAGTAGACAAGTCAAGTAGACAAGTCAAGAAACCATTCATGTGCTCAAAGAGGTGCATACATGGATCAAGTCAGAGTGCAAAGAGCTTAAGGACTAAATCAGGCACGTACTACATTAAGACCTGAAAATGTATTGGAA